>NW_009936182.1:0-61206 GCF_000696875.1 Nestor notabilis | reverse complement strand
AATGCTCCTTAAGGACTTCAGTCAAAAGCTGAGACACACCTGAGCATGGTCTGCTATCACCACTGCCTTAACAGACCTAGGGAAAAACATGTCTTTCATTTGCCAGGGCTGTTACTTTGTCTCTTTTATGAACCTGCACTGGATTCACTTTGACAGTCTATTACTCTCCTGCACCAAAGCGGCCTTATCCTTGATAAAGCATTGCAGGAAACTCTGAAAAGAATCTGACTCCTTTCTGAAAAATTTTCAATTCTTTATTCATGAATTTAAAGATGACTTTGGAATTAAGTAGAATCTGGAATTGGTCTCAATAGGGGTCTCTGGCGGATCGCTACATTCCTCCTGCAACATGATAAGTTTTCTTAATTTGATCTCTAAGTAAGTCCTGTACCAAATCGTTTACAAGCAAAAAGTGATGTTATTTCTGCAGAATATTACATCTATCCTGGATATGGAAAAAAATAAAAGATGCTTACTTTTTCCAGGTTGGTGTTAAATGAGCAAGCTGCTTTTATAGGAACACTTTTCAGTGCCAATTTTGCATGGGTAAATGGAATAACTAGGTTCCTATGACATTATTTCAACTTACTTGTCTAGTATTGCCTAATACAGGCAAGTATCAGGTCCCTACTAAAAAAAGGACCACACAATCCAACACAGCTCTTCATGAAAGACATCTATAATATATCTGGCTATTTATAAGAAAACACAAATAATGGGAGAATTGTTCACTGGAGAAATTTAGTTCCTAGAAGCCCTATTTTTTTCTTTTTTGGTTTTTTCTTCTTGGCACCCTCCACTTACACTGAAATCGTGTTACACTTTAATCTACCCAAGAGGTGTAAATTAAAAAGAATTATTAAACTTCCTTTGCTGACACTTCATTACGTATTTTCACTAAACATACCGAAGCTGCATTTTATTTTTATAGTAACTTAGTAAGAGAAAGTAGACTTACCACATTTCAATTAGATTTGCCTAAAAAGGGAGGCAGAGAAGAGAGAGTAATAAGCATAGGAAATAATTGAATAAAAGATAATGGCAAATAATTTTCCTTGGTAAAATCTGGTACAGAGACAAAACTGAATTTCCTTGTTTCCCAAGTAAAACCTCAAATGAACCACAGCTGGGTGGATGAGAAGCTCACTAGTTGTCTAATTAAGCCTGTCCTGGGTTATTACAGTGAATGGATTCCACAGGCTATGTATTTGAGAGCATGTGGTCAGACCTGAGTGCTTTTCACTAAGAGAACAATGCTTAAATAATAAAAATCCATTAAAAATAGCAGTAAAAAAAAAAAATGCTTTAGGCAATTTCATAGTGGAAAACACTATTTTCTTCAATTAATGATAATCTCATATGAAGTGCTATATGAGAGTACAGAATTACAGGTTCATGTAATTTATTTAAAGCATAGGGTTTTGTCAGGGTAAAGCCTAGTTAAGTGTGTGGAGATGAGAAGGAAGAGTAAATGTTTGCTTTCGTTTGTTATCTTTCGATACTACTGTCAGACAACCCAAGATAATACACAGGGCCCTAGGAGTCAGTCATTTTGCTTCTCCACACTGTACTGTTATCAGTAGTGTAAGCTTTTTTTGTAGAGACAAATGTCTTTGCGCATGTAAAGATATTAGCAAGCTGCAGATAATTCAGTGATCAGTAGTAGTGTAGCTCTGGGAAATGTTCAGGAACTAACCAGCTGAGGGAGCACAAGCCATCCATTTTTCAGTAATGGTACAATGGATTTTAAAGGACATCTAGAAGAAACAATATGGCAATTATTATGTCAGCTTCACTGAACTTTCCAGTGAAACATCTGAGGGACTTTTTTTCTTGTGGGATAGTTTGGGTCAGAATTGATTTGACAGAGTGATTTTTAAAGGATTGGGCTGATTTGCTCCTTTACATAACATTCTTGCCGAATATATATATCAATATATATATAAATATATATTTAATTGAAACTTATTCCCAGCCAGCAGGGTTTGATTTTAAAGGTCTGAGGTGAAATCCTGGACTGCCTGAAGCTAATGGGAAAGTATAATTTATGGGATTAGAGCAAAGTGTTCAACCCTTGTCTAAATACAGCATTGTATCACCAGGTGAATATAAGAACAGTTGTTTCATACCAGACCTTCAGCCTGCTCAGCCCATGATCCTGGAAGAAACAAGCTGAGGTCTTCTCTTCAGCATTAAACTGCTGGGTGTCTATACAAGGATGTGCTGTGCTGTAACTGAAGCAGTGTGGGTTCCTACGTAGAAAAGCCCTTTGAACTCATTTTGCAGACCATGATTATGTAGATAGGCAGTACTGAGAAAAGCAGCAATAGTAACCACTAACACATGTGCAACTCTGGTTGAAGGATATTGTTTTCATTATGGTTTTGTTCTCTGCAGCTACTCTGACTCTGAAGTGTCGGATTCCAGTTTGATTTCTTCATTAGGAAAGCTGCTGCTTCAGTAGTAATGAACAACAGAAAAAAAAAAACCCCACAAAAAAACCCTGACAGTGGTTGTTTTGTTTAAAGATGTTAGCATGGGTTGGGCAGTGTCTAACACTAATGCCTGAGATGGGTTCCTTTCACTATGCTTTGCATATCTGGAAAATAATTCTGTCTATTTTCACAGAAATTGGTTAACTCACCAGACCAGAAAAGACATATACACTAGTAATGCTTCTTCTTTTCAAAAAGAAATAAAATACAGACTCTACTCTTTGTAAAGAAGCTACGGTATGCCTTCAGTCTGCTTAGCTGCCACTATCACCCATCGTTTTACAATGACGTAGTGTCCAACTGGTTTCCCATTTCCTGAAACAGAAATCTGGTCTCAGGTTCCTGTAAAGCACCGTTCACCTCCAGATCAAAATATGATGCCTTCATGTATTTTGTTCATAGGAAGTATTATAGGATACCTGCATTTTTATGGTATTGGACTTACATGGCTTTCTTCAGATTTATGAGAATATGTAAGCCCCAGTTCACTGTTTTTTGCTTTTCCCTTAAGGAAATCATGCTTGAGCTTATTTTTTGTTTGTGCTTCAGGAAATTTATTCTCTTCCTGCCTTGGGCAAAAGAGGAGTTATGGTAATGAAAATATGCACATAATATTAGAGGAGAAAATCTTTGTCCAAAAGGAAATGATAAGGTATGCTTTAAGGGTAGATTAATTCCATTTTACCTAGTAAAACTTTACTCCACAGTCTCTGCTTATGAGAACTAAACTCCTTTTGATAAGAAAAGCGCTTTCTTTAGGTCTTGTATAATTAGTCTGGGATATGAGATAGGTGGATTGTGAGGTGACAGCGGAATGTGAAGATTAAATCTTGAAATCTGACCAGCTGTGTTTGGAAGACAAAGGGATGGCTGAACAGGGGGCGCATCTGCAGCTGCCAGCACAGGTAGGCTGCACTTTTCTGCCAGAATGAGACTCTCCACCACTGCCCCCACTTTTCCAGCATCACGAATGATGAAGCAGTTGAGATTAGATCTTTTTCTCAAGGGAAGTCAAAGGTGTATTTTGCTGATGCTCTTAAGAATTTTATAAACTCGATGAAGGGATTAGCATGACTTAGGACCTGTGTGCTGACATGAGCAGAGATAGAGGCAAGGGAAGATAACATTTATGCATCACATACTTTTTGAAGCATTGCTTTTCCAGTCTTGACCAGAATCACTGCATCCCTGCCAAATTCATCATGTGCCAGCTGCTTCTCATTCAGCATTTGATTTCCTGAAGATGTGGTGGAGTAACTAGATGAAATAGGAAACTTAAAATAGAGACAAGTAAGTCTCACTCTGTTATTTGGTGGCTCAATGATTCTGATTATAACTGAGCTTAACAGCAAAACTTACCTATTAGATAACCCAAAAGGTAAGTTAGGGGAGAAATAGTGGACCTCTCCCATTTTCTGCCCTTGTAAGACTGAAATGTGATACATGGAAGATGTGCACACCGTACTTTCATAGGAATCTGGTACAGGGACTCCGTTGGCCTATTGGCCTTGGGTTTTAAGCAAACAGGAGCTATCAATCTCCTAAATGACAGCAACATAGGATACCACATTGGAAGGTGATTGTTAGTAAACAGGCCAGTCCAGTGTAAAAAGTGTTGGTGGCATAGTTACACCATGAAAGCACATCTGTGCACATTACAAATGTCTCATGGGCTTAACTCCACGTAAGGATGCCAAAAAGAGCTATCCAATCCAGCCCAGGCCCATCCTTGCCCTTGACGCATGCATCTCCTGGCTGCATGAACATGGGAATGAGCATTTCACCAGGAGAGCAGTGGGCACCCTTAGCTGAGGAGAAGGAGGACGTCAGAGGTGTAAGCCTCTCAGAGAACTGCAATGTACAGCATGTCACGCCCAAAACGCCCTTGTAGCACAGCAACCTCCATGCCAGCCCAGAAGGAAGCAAAGTCCCAGGTGAGGTCCTGTGTCAGTGTGGTTCTGCTGGTGGCTGCATCGCTCTTCCCCTCTTGTCCCAGTCTGTTCCCTGTCTACTGGAGGCAGGGTCTCGGGGCTGGGAGCAGCAAAATGCTACTGTGGCTAATGTGCTCCTGGGACCTGTTCCAGTACAGCATAGGTATGCTAGCACCATCAGAACTTGCTCAGGGGCCTTTAACAAGGTAACCTGTATTTATGACTAGAAGGTTTTTAATCATATACTGAGCCTTACCTAAGGAGAGAAATCACTTGGCAGATTTATACATTTTCAGGCTACAAATTTCAAAGCTGTTTCTCTTCATCTTCTCAGTTCACGAGAAAGAGTCTTGTCTTTCTTCATTTGCTCTTTTAGGAGGTAGAGTTGTGTTGAGGGCAAGTTTTCTTCTGTGCCATTTCCTGGATCTGCCTTGCTCTGTGCTCAAGCAGATGCCAGAGCTGACTAAAAGGAAATGGCAAAGGAGGAGACAAGGTCGGTTTGTGAGCAGTTTGCAAGTGGAGTGGCTCAGCTGTATCGTAAAACTACCCCTTGGGCTCACTGGGATGAATAGGGCAGTTCAGTGGTCCTAGTGCTACTGTTCCAGGTGCTCTGCACCTGTTTTTCTGCTCAGACATTGGCCTTTTTCTTTGTGCCCATAACCATTACAGATGCTGGTTAACTAGACCGCATACTGTGATTGGTGTACTAGGAGTTTGGGAAAAAAGCTGGTATGTCATGCCTTTGTGTTCCTGGATAATGACATAAAACCATTCAGCAAAAAGTACTTCAAAAGGGTCATATTTCTATGTGGTTGGACTGCTCAATTTCCATTTTAAGTAATGAGATTTTGTTATTCAAATTCTCCAGACAATTCAGGAGTTTTGCCCACAGAATCTTGAATCCCTTTGGTTATGATATTAATCATATATCTGGCTCATTAGAAATTGATTAGGTGAATGCTGCAAAGAAATAGAAAATAAAAAGACTAGAAATCTATAGTCACCATATGAAAGCTGAATTTAAAAATATTGCTAGGCAGTCTTAACAGAGAAATCCTCCAGCCCTAACACACAACAGACCATATAATCTCATTTTAAATCTCATTGAATCAATCACACTCCTGCTCCCTCCAATCTGCACCTACTTATCAGGTACCATATTCACACCTATAACCCTTGCTCTCAAGTTACAATCAACTTCAAAGGAATTGCTTATGGAAGTGTCATGTGCTTTACCCTTTCTTTGTGTCTCTAGTCTCTTCTTTGCAATTAAGCGGACTAAATTGCCCTACTTTGATAAAAGCCATCTTGTGAATTATTTTCTAACAGCTTTAAACCTCTAGTAGTTGTCAAAAATACCCAGATGTCACCAAACTCATTATCTGTTTTGTTGTCTAACATAAAATGTGTTCTGACGCATTCAGTTTTTTGTTAGAGTTACCAAAAGCAAACAAAAATTATCTTTGAGAAGTAAAATACCAAGAGGAAGCAGTGTCAATCCTGCATGCAAGTCTGACAGATGATGACTGCAGAGTCTCCTCTGCCATGGGCTCACAGGACAAGAGCCAGAGGGGCACATCCAGCAGCCAGCGGAGCAGACCCTTATTAATATATCCAGCAGAAGAAACGGAGAGATGCCACTAAAGTGCATGCTGAAGGAGCTTGAGCTGGCCTTCTGCAATTAAAACCAGCTGAGCAGCTGGGGGTCAGAAAGGGGCATGGGGAAGGTCAGGAGCCGTCTGGCAAAGGTGTCCCTCACAGTGGCGCCAAGGGGGGAGAGGCAACCGAAAAGAAAGGAAGAGCTGGCCACAGCGTTTGCTTTGGCCTAATTTCAAACAGAGCACCTTCAGACTCTGTTTATACAGTCCTGTCTTTCATGAGCTGTTTTAATTTCTTTAACTAAGGGTCCGCAAACCCTGAAGGTTTGACTTATCCCATAGAAATCAGAACAAATGCAGTCTAGAGAGCCGATGTGGGCTCGACCACAG
This sequence comes from Nestor notabilis, assembly GCF_000696875.1. Lineage (NCBI taxonomy): Eukaryota > Metazoa > Chordata > Aves > Psittaciformes > Psittacidae > Nestor > Nestor notabilis. The sequence continues at coordinate 54,792 of NW_009936182.1, read as the reverse complement.
CTTTATAAGTCTCATATTCAAACCGGCTCTGTTTTAAGGTAGAGTTGAGCAAGGACCTTAAGGAAGCATTGCGCTCTGATGGATACTAGGTCATAGCTGCCAAGAGGGTTGTGGCACAGACAATTTCTAAGCACGAAGTGATAAACTCCCAATAAGTTACAGCAAGGTCTACTTCAATAATCTTATGATTTGTATGTCTAATATGTAACTTTGCTTTTTGATAAGTACTTGTGCATTGTAAGTATTGCCCATCTCTTGTAGCTGGGCTACTACATGTTGAATATGCAGAAATATGACCCTCATTAACATTTGTAAGATAAACGTTATACTTTTTTTTAAAAAGGTGAAACTCTATTAGGAGTCTTCCACGAGGTCTGGCAGTACACTACTCATTCTGAAGAGGAACACTTAGCTGGTTTGGTAAGGTTGGAGCCTGAAATGTAGCCAGCACGGTGAAAAGTTTCGATCAGCATGGATGCTGAGAGCTGGACACCTACATCTTCTTGAAACTACATGTTTGATCTGAACACAGACATGAAGGCTGTGCTCAGAGTAAGGCCTAAGAACACCAGCAACTTGGTATAAAAAGTACCTTCTCCTGGCCCAAGAGCACAGTGCTCACTGTCTCAGCAGCTGGGCAGGGCATCCTCCCACTGCACAGTCAGCTCCAGAGCATCCTGTCCGTAACACTGGGACAGCTGTCCTGGGGACAATGAGAAGGTAATATAACCCTGCCGCTCAGGGGGTGAAGAAAATAGCCCAGTATAATTGCACATGGGCTAGAGGCTTTTGCCAGTTTTTATTGCCATGTCCTGTTTGGCTTTGGAGGGATCGTTTGCATATAGCAAACATTTTACCAATGTGTCTGCCTCAGCACTAACGTTCTGCTGTTGTAATAGCCCTATATTTCAAAACCTGTAAAATCTTTCCATTAGGCAAGGCATAGATTCACCTGACCTAAATTCCCTCTCAGAGCCAGTGCTGGCTGTTTCCAATTACCTCAATGCCTTTAAAGGCTTGCAAAGAGGCCATAGCACCCCATGTGCTAGTGTCCCTGCTGTAAGGTAGACAAAGCTGCATGATTCATCTCATAAGGATGCTACAAAGACAAACTCTTCAAAGACAATGCAGTATGCAGACACTGTAGGAACAAGGTCAGATGTATACCTGTATAGCTATGTCCACATTTAGGTAACTTGTCACTTCCGCAAACATGAAGTGTCACTGCTGCTACTTGTTCACCTTCAGTGATATCTGTATCACTGAAGACAAAGTCTGGCTCCTGTTTGAGGGCTAAACTTTGGGATATCCAACTCTGAAAGCATGAGGGGACATTCTCCAAAGACCTACAGTTTTGTCTGTATTTTTACTTACAGAAGCCAATTCCAGACTTTCCCAATAAAGGATTATACCTTTCCCAACAAATCTGGCCTTTCTTTTCTTCAGACTAGCACTGTTGGAAAGTTTCCATATAGTCACTCAGATTATTCCAGAGCCTGGACTGAATTTGGATCAGTAAATTTAAGGATAATGAAAGGAAATCAGTGTGGCAAAATTCTCACAAATGCCTGTTTGTGTGGGGCCTGATATTGTTCTTAACATCTCTGAGATAAAATGTTGTCATCTACTTCTGTGCTCCACCATGGAATAATGTTTGAATCCAGACAAAGAAAAAAATTATTCTGAAACCAGATGTTAAGATGCCCCAGGAATGTCAAATCCTGTATTTATTCTCAAACCCAACAACTTCTTTATCAAAACAGCACAGATAAGCATCTTAGGATAAAATCCTAAAAGGTAGTAGAAGAACAGTATTTCATGATATGACTAGAAAGACCTGGTCCAGCTTTGTTGCCCTCCTCTGAATGCTTTCAAGGACCTTCATGTCCTTAAATTGCAGGGCCCAGAACTGCACCCAGTACTCAAGGTGAGGCTGCACCAGCTCTGAACACAGCGGGATAATCACCTGTTTTGCCCAGTTGGTCATGCTGTGTTTGATGCATCCCAGGATGCGGTTTGCCCTCTTGGCTGCCAGGGCACACTGCTGACCCCTGTTGAGCCTCCAGCTGCCCAGCACCCACACGTCCCTTTCCCTCTCACTTCAACGTAATGTCACAACACACAGGGAAAAAAAATGTTTTAAATAACAGAGTGTCAAGTAGAAAGAAAACAAATGTTTGAAGGTGGCTTTCATAACCTTGCAATAAAAAAAATATTGGACTACAAAGCTGATTTACACTATCTGTTCCATTAATCTTTGTCTCTGTAGAAATGACGTAATGTGTGAACCTTTAAATGTAAGTAAGAGTTTTTGTCTCTGATTTAGTATATTCAAGAGATTCTTTCACATATTACACCAGTGTGAGTAATAAACCCCATCACAGTATGTTGGAAAAGGGGTATTTGTTCAGGCCAGAAGTTCAGTAGCTGTGAAGGTATCGTTAATCTATTTTTTCCGAGCCTACTTGCTGGCTCAGAAAAAATAGATTAATGCTGGCTGCCATCTTAAGTGAACTACCTTGTGACAGAAACGTCATAGAGCAATACAAGATATTCCAGACCAATTCTAAACCCAACTCGGCGATTTCTTATACAAGCACAGGCTTTGGTGTTTAGAAATGGAAGCCCTGCTGTGGGAGCTGAGGTGAAATGCTGAACAATTTTAGAAGAGATTTAATGTATCTGATAAGACCTCCACTAAAACAGTGGAATAAATTGCACTACCATTCAGCTTAAATTTCAGATAATCACAAAGACTAAATTTAAACACAAAGAAAGACTTCACAGAAAGGAATGCCAGGCCATTTTACAAGACAAGTTCAAACTTAAGGATCACTTCATTTTTATAGTAGAACCTTGGGGTAAAGGATAATTCAGTACTTACTGGTTGCTGTTAAAGAAAATAGATTGCATTATAGTTACTTTGAATGATAAGTTTTGTGATAATTAGCCAACACCCAATGCAGTTGAACTTTTCTTATAAGTACAATGCATGGATACCATTAGGGACTTACAAAATAATAGCTGTAAGTACCTATAAACCTATTTTTCAGCCTGTTAACTAGTGGAAAAAGCTGCATTTTTGCTCTTCACTTGCACTGTGTCTGGCATAATGGGATCTGTCTCCTAATGAGTACTTTTAACTGCAATAATAACACAGGTAAAGATAGTCCGCTTTCAGCCCTGCAGGCACTTGTTATTCATATGCATGTATAAGCCTTTTAGTCCTCTTTTTAGGGGTGGAAACAAAGCAGAGATCCCTTTGAAAGGGATCAAGATAGTTCAAAAGGCCTTTTGAACTAAAATCCTAATTGGAAAGCTTCTCTAAGAACACCTTGAACTGGGCATGAATTCAAAGGTTATTGAATAGAGGCTAAAAAATGTCATAAAGTCTTAAAGATCTAAATATTTCAAATTGAATTGTACCCAGAAACTAAACAGAATCTAGAGTTGGGGGGGAAGGAGGAGAAAGTGAAACCCCATTATACATGGGAGAGCAGAGTAATCCAGCTCAGACTGAGTTTTCTCTGTGGTCCAGTACAGACATCAGTCCCCTATAGAAAATGAAAGACAAAAAAGAAAGTTTAATGACTTGTTAAATGCAAGTAGTTACACACAGTAACAGACCTGTCTTACAGGTACAAATAATCCTGAATTAGCTTCTATGGAGAACAGATAACCTTTGACTCCTCTATACAAGAGCTAGGCTGCAAATTTGAAACTTCTTAAATTAAAAAGTAATACAATTCCTTCCAGGTGTGAGGGAGCACTTTGTAAAATAATATAAAAGCATGCTCTTCTCTCACTGTGGGTTCAGTATAAGAAATATAAACAGTCATTTCATATTAATACCTGGAATGAGAATCAAATTTAAACTTCATCAGAAAATGACCTAGAAAACAAATTCAAGCAGAAGAAAACTTTTATTATAGTGTTTGTATTTTAAATACAGACATCCATCTAGGTTTACAGTAATTGTTTCTCCAGATACTATCAGTTTGGCTATATAATAATACAAACCAACTTCCTTCCCTCTCTAAGAATGTTACAGAATATATTAACTTCTATAATTCATTTTATTGCCAGGCAAGCTCTCAGCATAATTCAAACAAATGACCTTGTTTTGCCACCCAGTTGGTGTACAAGCAAAATAAAATAGTTTAATGTAAATAAATGTTTTATTCTTATATCAGCACTAGAAATAGCCTAAATGTAGCTAGTGTAAAATTTAGTTTATCCTTGCCATCTACTCATGCATTTCCCAGTATGTTGATTCAAGTGTAGGAACGGCCTCACTGATTTCAAAAAGGCTACTCATACACATAACATTTGGCTTACACACTCATTTAGGTTAAAGCTTAGACTATAAGACACCTCTAGTAAGGACATTTTGAAACATTAATGAGCTTCTCTATAGCTGTTGTATTCGGGCCCAATCATGTTTTATACTAGAGCTTCGTGTCTAGCTGGAGAGGAATTTCTTTCCACGCAGATCAGATACAGAACAGCTTAATTGCATAGTCATGATCTCACCTCTCCTTCACTTCAGTTTTTGTCAAGGCATTTCCCTTTATGGTAGGGGTTATTTGGGGACTGCAATGGACTCACTCAAAAATGATGTGAACAAGCTTAAATAATGAGGATTATGATCTGATCTTCGTGCCTGCAGTCAAAATTGCTGCTTTTTTTTTTTTTTTTTTTGGCATTTGGATATGAAATTAGAAGGTGAAATGATGTAGCTGATTACACCCCCCATAACTACTGTAATCCCTTCTAGGGCCAGGATCTTTTGGGATTCTTACAATAAAGAGCCAAAATGTTTGATAAGAGTATGTCATAACTGGATGTTTGGGCCTCATGTAAATGCCCTTTTAAAAGACTTTGCATGACACTGATCTTACAGGTGTCATTTGTTGGTTACTAGTGTATTTAAATCTGTCAGAAGATGTTTATATTCTCTATGGAATTATCTGAAAAGGGTAAAACGAATTCTTAAAAGAGTCTTCATTGTACATGCTGCATCTGGGAGGAGATCAGATATTTCACATGACTAATAGCAGGTTTTTATATAGATGACTGACTGATGATACAAACACAGATGATACAAACGCAGCTCAAACTCTGTTATGTTTTGCTACGAAGAGATATTTAAGTGACTAAAATTTTAATTTAAAGCTCAAGTGGTTCATCTGTTTTGTATAAAACGCATCTTTGCTTCCCATCATACAATTCTGAAGCAAAGCCTTATATCTGACCTAGTGAGCGTGGAGTTCAAATGACCAGGAACATGCTGAAATACTGCTGGAAGAGGGTTTGAAACAATTAGCTTCAATTCATTGCCTGGCATCCATAAAATGTAAATCTAAGCAGCTACTCACTCCCTTTCTCACAGAGGGGGAGCAAAGACAGACTGCATGTGGCACCTTTGCTTCGTGTGGCATTGTTTCTTGGGAGAAAGTGGGATTGCAGACATGGTATCTGAAGCATGACTGGTTTGCAAAGAAAATCTTCCACCTTCTCTAATGTCAGAAAACACATCATCCTTTGGACCATAGGAGGTGTTTGTGTTACTTTGCTTTTGTTGTTTCTCCTTCTTCTACACAAATATGTTGAAATGCATCAAGTGATTTAAAACTTTGAAGTGCTAGAAAGAGATATCAAAAATCAGAAGAGGCCTTTTCTTTATGAGGTAATTTTCACAATATGCCATTGAATCTCTGCTTTGTGATGTTGGAAATAGGCACTGACTGTGTTGTTTTGGGTACTTCTTATTCAGTTTACAGCAGCTTTCCCAGCAAATCTCCCTTACAGCAGAAGCCTGAAGACTGGAGCAATTCTGCAAACTTTTCATTGCTCCCATAACTGAGTAAATTCACCGATGTGAGAAACCACACTTCTCACAATGGGACTGTAGTTGCATAGTTTTTAACTGAAAATATAATGAAGACAATAAAGCCTTGTTAGCTGCATTAATGCATACAAGAGCTTTTAACCACCTAGTCTCTGGTCTTGTTTCTGTGCAGAAATAAGTTTCCTCACTGCTTACACGCTGCCTATATCCCTTCTCCTGACCATCCACAAATCATTGATCTACTGGGAAGTTTCTACCAAAAGTTACTGGTGTATCACAAGAAATGGGCCAAAGATAAGGTGTTTTTTCTTGCTCTGGTAACTTATTCTCTTCACAGTTAGGAAATACAATAAGCTACTTGGTAGTATGTTAATCTTTCTGGAAATTTTCCTGAAACAAATACCCCCTACCCTCAAAACATTAGATGGAATTTGCAGCCCTGAGGTTTTTGAGTGAAATATCTGGAAAATGAGTTTATAGTTCTTAGGAGGAAAGGGGGGAATAAAAAAACCTCCACCAAACATCTGAACTCTGACCAGACTCAGCTGTAGTCAAGCGGCCACTAATGCACCTAAAAATACAGCTGGTTTTATAATACAGCTCGCTGTAACTCACTGCATGGGATATGTGAAGGAATGTCCTGTAATAACTGCTGTGATGGGTCCTGGGGCCCTTGCTCTTTTATCAGGGCATAAACAATTGTAGATAAAGTACATGCCTGGTGCTTTTTTCATTTGGTACTTGAAGTTACGTCAGGAAATACCCACAGCATTCTCTGGCAGGTTCGCTGCTTGTCACACCACTCTCCTTGCAAGAAATGGTGCTTTCCTTTGGGGGATTTAATATAAATAAAGTAGCGCTGGTTTTAGGTGAAAGTTTAAGCCTTCCCCCCTCCCTCAAATGCCCCTGCGAAAGCTGCAGTGATGTGCTTGGCACAGTGAAATGAGGGTGGGGAGGAGGCAGTGATGCAGCCCAAGGTGCAAGGGGGAGCTCTGTTGAATTCAGCCCCTGAACCGTTGGTGCTGGTGTGGAGGGTGCAGCAGGATCCACATTGCATTATGGTGATACAAACACACAACTCAGCTGTGCTTTAGGAATGCAGGACCAAATCCATCCACTCAGTTCATACATCTGAGGGGCCTGCCTTAGGAAAACAGCTGTTCTCTGGTCCTCCGTTGGTGATGAGGAGGACCAAGCTCACCCCAGAAGGTGATCTGGGTCTCGGATGAGTGTTTCCCTAGCACACAATGCCCAAGCAATCGTCTGCATTTATGCATCTGGGCTGAGAGACATTATTCATCATCCTGAAAGGCAGACTATAGTTCTTGAATATATTGGCCACTGTTTCTGTTTTTAAAAGCTGCAGAATTACGATCATATATAAACCTAGTAGCATATATGTAATCAGCAGGCTAAGCAGTCGCTCTCCAAGACTAACCTGGCTAACGTGGTTTTACTGGAGTTTTTGTTTGCAAAGTGTGTTCTTCCACCTGACTGTCTTGCAGCAAAGCTATTACACTTTGCCACTGGCAGTGTGGGTACCCTGAAGCGTTTCTGGCTTCCCTTAATTGAACAGAAGAAACTAATTTAAATTTTAAAAAATATAATTAGTTTGACTTCCTCTACCAGGAATTCTGTAATTGACACTATGAATAAATTATGGAATGCAATTGTGAGAGTTCTTAATTACAAAGCTTCTTAGCTGCACAACTTGTGTGCTGATGAGTGATACATGTTTTGTCCTCTAAAATGGAGCGTAATCCTTGTCATAGAAAATATCTTGCATGCCACAAGCTGGAAGTGAGGGACAGAACCGACTGCACAAATCCCGACTGAGTACTTGCCGAGGCAGGTAGCGCTCACTTTATCTGTGCAGAATGCAAATATGAAGCGAAGCAACTGGTCCAGGCTCATCCAAAAGCCAGAAGGGGTTTTAACTTAGTGACTGCAATTACCTTAAGCCCTGTGCAATATGCTTTAGTTTTCCATGTGTCTGAATTAATTTTCAGCCGTTGTCATGCTTTTCAACTGCTGAACGTGAGTTTCTTTCTCTCCAAGCAAATCATTAGCTAAGAAATAGTTCAGCCACTTCTCTCTCCTGTTCATATTTGAGTCACTTCCTCATCTATAAACCAAATTTTGCTTTCAAGCATTTCATTAAGAATAAATGACATTGCATGCTTGCCCCAAATTTATAGAGAAAACTTCAGAATATAGATGCATTTAATAGTTATTTGGGGTAAAAATTAAATAATACATAAATCTCTTTAATGAAATGTAATTTTATTTGCTAAAAATGTCTTTGATCTGAATAACAATATAGAGGTTTAAACATCTCTTTTAGTAAAAAATCAGTGAAATTTCATGCATTAGTTGCCTCTAGGGAATGTATAATGCTTGTGTTTTCCCATTTCTCACTGAGATGAAGCTACTGTTTCACAGACTTCACTTCCCATGCAGCAGACTTTGTTTCTTAATCCCATATAAAATTACCTCTTCAAGTACTTCCTAGACTCAACAGCTATCATCGACATGATTGAATTAAAGAGGCCAGAAGCTAATCAATACCCCTGTGGCAAAGCATCCTAATTCTTGTATCCCTATACCTTTTATCTTTTTCTCCTCCAAACTGTGTGGCTGCCCCTGAACTACCCTCCGAGATAGGCAGTGCCAAGAAGGCAAAGTCAACCAGGCAGTTCCTCCACAGGGCTGGCTCTGGTGCTGGAAATCGTGTCCTGCTCTTGGTTCATAACAGGGATGTAGCTACTGAATGTGAAGCTGAGAAATTTAGAAACACAAGGATGACCTTGTATTTGAAAGCAGTGTTAAACTGAAGCTGACATTGTGTATAAATCAGTCATTTAAGATAATTATCACAAGAATAAGCATTACATCCTCAGGAAACCCAGACTAAGATTAAACTTCAAGGAAAGTGAAACAAATACAGAGGCACACAGTCAAACAACCTTTGTGTTGCCTTGGAGCACATAGGTGAAAAATGCCTTCAGTTCAACACAATAGTTGGGATTCAAGCTCCACGTCTGCTGATCATAGCAGAGTATTCACTGTGTGGCAGCAAAACCAAATGAATTTAATATGAAAGCTTCATTTGTGGCTAGCAGCATCATCAAGTTGGTTTTGAAAATTAGATGCAAGAGGTCTTGTTGGTGGAGCATTACCAGTATATGCAGCTGTTTACTATATAAGGATGTAATAGTATTACTGAGCTGAAGAGTTCCTGGAAAACCATTTTTGACTATAAATCATATTTTAATATAAATCTTATTTTTAAGAGGACTACTGGAATTACTGGAAGCAACTGGAGACAACAGAGGGAAGGTGATTGTTTCCAAACTCTTCATCATGCATAGCTCATGCTGGAACAGGGAATGTATAATTTCCATCAGTTTATCTATTTGATAAATTACGGTTATGATGGAGCTGCTGCCTTTGGGGGACCTTTGGCTTGAAAGTCTTGCAAAACAGATGACTTTGTCTTCTGAAGGGATCAAAAACCTGGTGAAGTCCTTGCTGCTTCATCCTCTCAAATCATGTTAGATTCTAGCATGTTTCAGAAGGGTTTTTAACTAATTCACATTATTTCACTGAAGATTGAGAATGCTAAATCTTATGAAAACATTTTCACTGCTTGGGCATAGAACAGGGTTTTTTTTCCCTTGGGATACTTTTCTGTGCTATGGAAGCTAGACTGTCTTTTCTCTCCATTACTTTGATGTGTATTGATTACTTGATACTTGATTGTATCAAGCTGCCTTTAAAGTAGAAAGAATTTGGTACCTTTCTCCTTCGCAGCTTTTGAAAAATTTCATTGCATTGTACACAGATTTTTATCAAGCTTTTCTGGAAGGTGTATGATACTGCCATTTTCAAGGAAATATTATACCAACAGGTTTAGACAGCTATTAAAATATGGCACATAGCAAACTGGCCATCTTTCAAGGCTATCCCACAACTTTGGCTACAGAGTTCATACTGAAATCAGAAAAAGACCTCAGGAATTAATTTACATTTATTTAATCTTCTTGCATTAAGTGTTTGGCTGCTGTTATTATAATTGAAAACAAAAAAAGGTGAATGGTACACTGTATTCTTTAAATCCCTGTGACTGGCTGAGAAAGAGGTTTCATAAAACAACATTAACAGCAAACTCCATGATTGTGCTATGCCACAGGTATACGAGAACAGTACAAGATACAGGCACTATGAGGAACAAGCAGTGATTTCTTGGTCTGTGGCCTGCCAGCATGAATTGTGTGACTCTTCTGCTTATCTTCCAAAGACTGATGGTACCTCACTTTTCACTCTTGTATTACTTGGCAAAGGATAATTGTACATATTGTGGCAGTTATTTGGGAAAAGTTGGATATAATCATTACTGGCACTTTATTCTATGGCCTTCGTGTTCCAGATTGAGTTATTCAGTTGGGACATTAGATGATTGTAAATTGAAAGCTTTTGTCACAGTTGGATATTATCCACCCATCTCTGAAAGCCATTTTGAAGAGTTTGAGAAGTGTGCAAACAAGTGGCCTGTAAAGATAAGCAAGGAAATAAAGAAAAGCAAGACCTATCAGCAGTCCATTAACTATGATTTTTGTGAAGATGTATTAGGAGCAGGCAGATAGACATGTCAGGGTCAAAGTCAGTAGTAATCAGATATCTCAGGCTTTTTGTTGCTTCCTTTTTCCACTCTTTCTCTCCCTCAGAGCACAAGGCACAGTGCTGCTGGAAAGGGGATTCCTCTTTACAAACCCTGTGCTGGGCTGGAGTTCTCTAAAGGCAGATGGATTATGACCTCACCCAGAGACACTTCCCAGTACAGCACACTATTGAGCAGTGCAGCCCACAAGACTGCAACTAAATCCATGTCATTCTCTACGCCTGCTGTTTGCCTTTACCTTTGCCCACTTTCAGCTAAGAAATAGTGAGAGGCATGTCCCCAACAATAAGGTCAGCACAGGGGAGCTGTGTCTTGCAGCCCTGCCTGCAGTCTCCCTGTTTCCTGTTCCATCGGTAGGATAAAACAGAAGGAAATTTATTATAGGAGAATTCCACAGCAAAGCACTTGCAGTCCTTAAGTGCAAAAAACTTGCATAATCATGTGCCTCCTTGCCTAATTAATTAAATAGTGGTGAGTGTGTAGCAATTTTGAATAGCTGTCGGTGTTAGTGATAGTGCAAATGAAGCATCAGTAATATTTGTCCAGGGCTAGGCCAGCTTTTCAGCAGAAAAGGTAGCTGGTAATTAATTCCTAAGGATGCTAACTAAGTTGCAATTGTATTTGACTCCTTTCACAGCTAGATAAGGCCATGGTTCTCACACAGTCTCATTAACGCATTACTCTTCTGATAGCGAAATTGGCTTAATGTAGTCCTGCTCCCTTGTCACATCAGCTGTGCCCTCTCTGCTGCACTAACGTGACTACCTGTCAGCCAGGCTGGGCACCAAATCAGGGGACAGTGTAGAAAAAAAGGAAAATAAAACGAAATGTCCATTTTGCTGTCAGTCCTAGAAAAACAAAATCATCCTGCATGTCAAGCCACTGGGGAAGCAAAGAGTGGCAGGCAGTGGAGAAAGGGCTGGTAACACTGCTGAGGCTTTCCATGCCATCACACATTTCACAGCCCCAGAACTTCTGAACTACGTATCAGAACAAGTATTATCTCCTAGGGACTTTTGAGAAGTGTATAGTTGGTATCATATTGATGGCTTTATATACCCACCGTAACAGTAGAGATAACAGACGTGGCATTTGGGGAACACCATGTTTAACATGTTTTCTTCATTACTTCCTCCCTTGCCACCCACTTTCAAAGGATGTTTTCAGTTTTGAAGTCCCAAGCAGTGCAACGCATTGTGTATATATGTGGTCTGTGTATACTTTCCATGGATGTGACCATGCTGCTGGGCTTTCTGCCAAATCCCGGGTGTTCAATGACCTACACAAAAATCCTGGACCGTGATCAAGTGTAAGTTCAGCCCAGCCTTTTACTGCATGTACAGGCAGGCGGTGTCAGGGTCTAGCAAGGTCTTGAGTCCAAGAACATGTGTTGCAGGAGAACAGGATTTTTATCATTCTTATTGATCCAGATACTTAAATTCTGCTGAAATATCAGTATAGTCAGAATCTAGGTATTTCAGAGCTTTCCACCTGTTCCTTGATTGCAGAATCTCTCAGTCCTGCTCACAATAAATTCTATTAAAATGGAAGGACAGAACAGGGGATGGTGGCTGAAAAGAAGAATAGGGGTAAAATTCAGGCCCTGCTCCATGGAGTGCCTATCGGTCATGGCAAATGTGTGCTCTGTGCTAAAGGAGGCAAACGAATGAAGGAAGAAAAAATTGTAAGTGATCACAGAAGTATGGCACATGTTACAGCTTATCTATCCTAGAAAGACTAAAATTTAAAAGAAAATATTCTCTTTATTTGGTTTTAAAAGCCTTGGCACTATGCTAGTGTCTCCCACAGGCAGTTCAAGGATTTAATGATCTTCAAATAACTTTTTTTATCTGTAACATTCTCTATGTTAAGATTGGCAGCAAGAATTTGACTTGTTGAAAGTCATGGGCAGTCAGAAGCAATTATGGTTGGAAGTCATTTGATTCTCAGACCCACGCTTTATCTAGCAGACTTTGTCCTTGATGTTTGTGAATGTTGCAAGTAGAGTTTTTCTGATGTTGGGTTTTGCTTTCTTTCTGGTATTGCATTTCTGGTCCTCTTTTATGAGGTGTTTTATAATAGGGTGATCCTCTCCATCACCCAAACTGTATTTGATGTGGCTGTGGATACTGGGTGCCCTTGATATTCTATCTGACTGTGGCTACTTCAGAGGATCCTTTTGTCACCAGACAAACTCTTCTAGCCACATAAACTAGATTATAAGGAGCAGGAAAAAAAAAAAAAGAGTTTAGACTAGCATGGAAAATGATGCTTGCTCTGATCAGAATGAGAAATTGCCCCGAAACTATAGGAATTTCCTGTTGCTAAAATATTGTGTGGGTCCTAAAAACTTTGCAAGCAGTTGTTTCTCCTCTGGGCGGCTAGAAAGGTCAATGTGCCTTGGGGTAGGATGTAAGATTGCAGTGCTTAAGAGTTCATCTAGTCAGGAAATTATGCCTGTAAAGTTACATAGCCCTGTCACTTATCATTACACAGTTCATTAAATCTCAGCTAATTGCAGCTTCACCTTACTATCCAGGTTCTAATGTTTCTGAGCCTAATTAGCACACTGAAATCCTAAAATCCAAGTGGTTTACCTTATTTTAGACGCTTCTTGTACAGAAAGTAATGGTATAGATGGTTAAACTTGTTCAGAAAAGTAAAAATTGCACCCTGGTTATTCAGTCCTTTAGTTCAGTTGTTCAAGAGGTAAACGCTTATTCCCAGAAGTAGCTGGAAATGCAGAGAAAATCATATTTTTCTAGTGCAAGATATTCCAGTTTGTGCATGAAAGTTGTTTCTTTTTCATTTACTGTTCATTGTATTTCTCTTGCTCCTCCTATTCTTTCCAATGAATAACTCTCTATAGAAGTCTCTATAAATTATCTATCACATTTTTGTCATCATATGATTTGCTGGGAAAAGTCATATCTCTTTGACAACCAAAGAAATATTTCATAAGCAAAATCACAAGAAAAAAGATTGAGTGATTATTTGCTATAAATAACACACACTTACACAGAATCACAGAACTGTTAGGGTTGGAAGGGACCTCTGAAGGTCATCTACTTACAATTCATTAGATCATTCAAAGTATATTTTCATATTCCAAAATTTCTGCTAATGTCTAACTTAAAAAGCATGCTGGAATACATCATATCTTGCAGTTGAAATATAAATAGCATTTAATTCTCAGATGCTTTTAATAAAACTGGGTATTTTTAATTATGACAAATTAAAGGAAAAGTCGTAACTCAAAAGCATTCATAATTTCGCATGAGCTTACCTCAGGAGAGATCCATGAGTCAGAGTTGCGACAGAGTGCTTTTTTCTCCAAAAATGGGCTTTTGAAGATGGAGGTAACATGCCCCAAGCTTAGTGTCATCCTCATTGACTTTTATTTTGCAGTAAAAGAAACTGATTGCTTTTAGTCATGCATACACGATAATGAGACAAATACAGTTTTTTTCTTATTTTCCCCAAACTGCCTATTTATTTCAATTGACAGAAGTATTTTTTGCTTGTTTGTTTGCTTGCTTGTTTTTAAAACCCTGAAAGCAGTACATATTCTTATTATGCATGCTTAAGAATTTTTTAACAGTGGGAATAATTCCAGTATAATTTGCATTTAGATCATGGAAATAATTTTAGAATTCTTGCCTTTTTGAGTGAAGCTTCTGCCTTTTTAACATTTTCATCATCGTTATTCCACCTTGATATGCAAGATTCAAAGTGTCTTTTCAAACAAACAGCCTTGGTAAATGTATTCTGTTTGTAGCTAAACCTCCTGTTCAAGGTGTCTTCTCACTGTGATTTTCTAGTAGGAGCTGAAATTGTGAGTAACTATGCTAACATATTAGCTATTGCTGTTGGTTTTGCTGTACCTGTTAACTTAGATTGTTTCTGTTAATTATATTGCACTTACCTGTGGGCTGTCTTTTCAGGATCTCTATATTTTTTGAAAGTGATAAAGATCACTCCTGAAGGGGGAAACTCATAAAATGTGGGGGGAAGGGGTAGGGGAGAAAGCAGTTAATCTAAAAATCTACCAAACGCAAGATTTCCCTAGGCTGTAATACAGCATGCATTTAATTTTTACAGAGCTACACTCCTATGTGTAGAAAGTGGCAATGCAGTTCTGCAAGACTGCCCATGAATCTTCTAATACTAAATACTGATGCCTGGATAATAATTATTACTTGTTCCAAGAACATCTCATCACAGTTGTTCTTATCCAGAAACTCTGGAACCATGATACTATCTCATGAGATGTACATTTTCCATACCAGAGCAAGTTCATTAAGACTAACAAATCAGGTCTTACAGAACTTGAATGATGTCTAGAATCTCTTCATTTTACAAATGAAAAAACACAGGAGCCTGAGAGGTTATCACAGGTCAAATTACAGGGAAAAATGACAAGGAGCTGGTTCTAAAGCTCATGATCTAAACACAGAGTCATCTCCTGCCACTCTTGGTGTCACATTCTCGGCCTTTATGGACCTAGAACAAAAGATGGTCTTGTAAAGTGTGATCCCATATCTCCTGTTTGCTGATGTGAACAGTATTTGTGTGACTGCTACTTTTAACCAGTAGTCACTTACTATTTCAGACCCATATATGAAATATTGCTATCTAGCCATCATCAGAACAAATAAGTCTTGTAGGTTACATCTGGAATAAATGAGGCAGTGTTCCAAGCTCCCCAGGAAAGCCTGCAAGGCCTTCACATGGCTTTTTGGTTGCTAGCCATGTTGGAGTCTTTTTACCTTCCTCTGTTGATTGATGCTGAAGCACTCTGCCCCTGCATACCTCCACACAAAAATACAATGTTCAGCCCTGATTTTACTATTCATCACAGATCAGTTATTAATTTGCATGAATTTATCAAGTGCTGGAGGCCAAAAATCTTCTCTCAGACCTCTTTTTTTCGTTGTTGGCTAGTATGAAGGGGACAGGACAGGATATTCTTTATGCAGCCTGTTTTATATACTAAAGCACACCCATGCTATTACTCTCTCAAAGCTGATACTGCTTGATCTTGTTGAAATGCCTCTGTTTGTTGCTAATGCTGCAGCTGTTAGATAACATGGAGAATTTGAAGGTGGTGGACCCCCTATAGACAGGTTTGTTTAACTGTCAAAGTCCCACTAGCAAGAGTGTCAGACTGAGAGCAAGCTGGGTTTCCTCTGCTCTTTCAGGCATCACACTTCATGTTGCAAAATCCTCTCCAGATGGAAGCAGCACTGCTCAACATACTGATCCTCCAGGGCTTTGAAAGCCCTCAATGAAGCCTGTGCCAGGCTCCAAAGGCTGCATATGCCACTTGCAGCCCTCAATAATCATAACAAAAGTGACAGCTTTGGAGCACAGTAACATTTAGTTAAACAATGAACATTCTTTACTTAAAATTCCCTGGACTTGAGTCATGCAGGAATATTTATCATCATTTTTTCTGAACGAACTTGAAAATGTTAATGCTATTTCATGGTTACCTTGCTCATTAATTTCCAAAGGACAAAACCCATGATGTTCGACTGCCTGTGTCCATACACATTATTCTGAACTCATCCTGTGGCTCAGGAGCATTATTGCATTGTCCCTGACTCATAGCAAAACAATAAGCGAAAGCGTATCTTTTCCTAATTAGGTCAGGCACTATAGTGTCTCATTTCAAATTTTGGATCTAACTTTGCATTTACTTTAGCACTTAGGAACACACTGGTAAAACAGTTGTAGAACTTCACTTTGAAAAGTCCAAACTAAATACAGATGGTTTTGTGGGTTTGTGCATTTGTTTTTGTTTTGGGAAACTGCGGACATATAAGAGTCAAACTTATATAAATGCATTGATCGTTTATTTTCTGTGTAAGAACTCCCTCCACAAAAGACTTAAACTTACAAACTCTTCCTGCCTCTTTGAAAGCAGATGAATCACTAAGAAGAAAAGATTTTGAATGGAAAGATTCAAAAGCCTGATGTTGTTTTAAAAACCCTGCAAAAAACAGGTCTCTTGCCTCCTGAATGACCACAGTCTGCAGCCTTGCTTTTTTTAGAGTATTAATTCAGGTTTCTTTCCCCCCCAGTTTAGACGTAGCTTTTCATGAGCATTGGGTTGAAGTCAGCCAATGGGTTCAAAAGTGGTTGGATAAGGTGGGGAGGGCTAGATGGACACCACAGCTGCAGCAGTCCCTGATCCTTCAGAAATCAGTCTGAAAATCAGACCGCTGCACTCCTTTGCGACTCACATGAACTGGGTATTATTTGGTATTACTTGTCAAACTGAAACTTGATCTATACATCAGTGCCTTCCTCTAAATATAAGCAGAAAGTCAGTTTCTTTGATTTGACCACATTTTTTTTTCCTGAAAGGAGAGAGAACAAAGCCGTCTGTTTATTTTACCTCTTCCTGTTTTCCCGCGGTGGCCTGTCTGTGATTGTTTATATAAGGCACAGTGTGGACCAGTGTTGGGAGCTGGCATTTGAAAAACCAGAGGTTTGGTCTGCTCTTGTCTGCTGGTTCACTGTGTGATCTCGAGTCAGTCATTTCGTTTCTTGACCTGTGTTTTCCCTTCTCATTCATACTGTGGCTCCTTTGCATGGGGGTGTGTGGCTTTGCAGGGTGTGTGAGCCTGCGGGTGAGATGCTAGGGCTGTGGGAGGAGGAGCGACAGTGAGGTGAAGGTGCTGCCTTCTGGCATCAGCAGACTCTTAGACCAGCTCAGCTGCTCCCCAGACTACACTGTTAGGAGTGTTTAAGAGTTTAATCGTTGATTTTAACTTAGGTGTAAAGGTAGACATCACTCACAGATGGAGGAGAGCTGTTCTGCACAGCTCCTTCTGAAAATTCCCGTTAGCTGGTGTGTGCAAATTTTCAGATCTTAAATTTTCTGTGGAGAAAGTCAGAATTCAGTTTAATTGAGAGAACCCGCTTCATGTGGCCAAAATTGCTATGACAGGCTTCAGGTTTTCAGTGTAAAAAGATCTCCAAATTTCTCCCATGAGCTTCACCAGAGAAAAGTTTTCTGGGTGAAGAGCATCTTAACAACTAGATTTAAACATTGCTTTCAAAATGACAGTAGCTTTAGCACAGAAGAGATGTGCATTTTTTAGCAATGACTGTTAGGAAAATCAGAGAAAGAAGATTAAAAAAAATACAAAGAAGCTTCCAGATCTGGGATATTGTCTTTTCTCAGCATCCCATTTCTAGCCAAGCACTCTGAGAGGGGTCAGAGAGAGCGATGGGAATGGAGAGCTATGGCAACTGGAGATATTTTGAAGATGAATTTCCAAAAGTCAAAGGTTATGATTTATCTCTTTGTTACTAAGAGACGTGACTATATGGCTTCAACAGAGCTTCTGGTGACCTTGAGGTTGCAGTTATGTTTTATCTTCTCTTGCTATTAATGTTTTAGCTTCTTTTCAGAATATCAGAAATAACTTTCCATGGATGGATAAATATTTTTGTTATAATATTTTTATTTGTCCATGTCCACTGAATGCATACCTATCTTTTTTTATTTGTCTGACATGGCTCAGTGGCTCTGATGAACTCCCAATCTGTAGCTTGTCTGAGGGTTTAACTGCAAAGAACTGATATTTTAAGCTGAAACTATTCTTGAACATCTATGAAATGTCTCTAGCACAAGAGAAAAATGTAATTCAAACTTGCCATTTTTTCTGCTGTACAACTTTATCATTAATTTCTGATAAACTTTAAGTTCAAATACTCAAACACTTGAGTTATGCAACCTGTTCTTCCACTTTTAAGAGCTCTAAGCTGAAAAAGCACAAACTGATGGCAGTGATGTATCTGAAGTACACATAACCTTAGACAGGTGAATATAAATTTGGGCTTGAAATAATTCTCGAGACTGTGTCTTCTCAGGGAAGACCATCTTGCATAAATCAGAGACTGCACTATAACATCCTTTGTCTATCAAATGGGGTATCACAGGTGTGTGTATACACATATGCACACATACTTATTATACCCATATTGCACTTTAGTGCAGCTCTTGGAATCTATGGCAACAGAAAATCTTGACATTTTACCTCTAGTAAACCCTCTGCAGTACTGTGTAAAACCACTGTTGGTTGAAAACTGAAAAAAGAAAACCTGTGACCTTACTTGACTTCTACCTTCTTAAAGCAACATACCTCAGCAGACCCAGTGGTGTAGCATGCAATTTGGCAATAAAGACAAGACAGCTATATAGTTCTTGTAGAGGACTTATGAAAGTCTTTTTGCACCTCTGCCAACCTTAGAGGCAGCCTGGATATGCAGTACAGGTTAGATATCAGACTTCTTGATTGCTTATAGACATCCGGGAACAAAAGTTTACTTTACGAATCTAGATAAGTAAGTTATATATCGGTATACATGTGTGTAGGCGCTCTCCTGCTGTGCTCATGTAGCCATTTCTGGGTTAGTGCTTCCTGAAGCATCAGGTAATATTTTGAGCTTGGTAAGGTAAAAAACCAAAGTTCACATTCACAGGCACCTGGGCCTCTGAAAGTGCTGGGTCATTTTTACCCAGAATGTTTGTTCTGAAAGTTCTTGAACCTGTGAGTATTCCATAATGTCCATACCCTTCTCCTTCAGACTCTTGCAAATGCAATTGATACAGAGTCTGAATAAACCTGTTATTGCAATGCTGGTAGATGCAATGCAAGCAAATACTAATTCTGAAGGAACTTTCTTTTCTTTTTTAAATTTTATGGGAAAGGAAAAACTTCATCCAGACTATTTTCTTTTTTCTTAGGCTTTTCACATAATGTAACTCAAAGAAAAATGCAGTTATGCTTTAAGAAGACAAACAGTAAAAGAATTGCAGGTAAATTACTGTATTTGATAAGATCTTCCTTTTTACGCATTCAGAGTTTGGCTCCAAGTTTAGCAAATGTTCTTTTAACATGTATTTATGCTCAGAAATATGAGTGAGTGACAAGTACAGTCAAAGGAACCAAATCTTTGCCTTAGTATTGTCAGTTCGCAGTCCACTAAAACTCTAGCTATAAATCACTAACAGGACTTTGCCGTTTCTGGTACTTTAAATTAGCCTTAATGAGGTAAATCAAGCGACTGGTGTCTAATTGGGCTTTAATGAACCGAATTCCTCAAGAAGAGATTTATGGAGAGCTTACCTGACACAAACAATTGCAGCAGGGAAAACTTCTCTGCTCCTTCCTCTTCCCGCACAGCAAGTCAAAACCACAGGAGACACAAAACAGCACCAAGCTGAAACTAATGCATTGCTGTAGCCAAGAGTTCCCAAATCAGCCAGGAATCTCCAGCAGTAGAAGGAAGAAATACGTGCTCTTCCTTGCAGTTGTTTCACTGTCATCCTGACTGTTGGCTTGTTTTAGTCAGTGATTAGAAGAGCGTTCAAAAAGCAGCTGCATTGCAGTCAACGGGGATGAATCTGCTGAAAGAGATGAGGTTGCTGCTCTAACACTTCCCAATGCAGGAATCCACAAAACATTAGAGATTAAGGTCACTGGATCATTAGGAAAGGCCCACAGGTTTGTCTGCAAACTGTTACCCTCTCCTAGAAATAGGTCAAGATATAATAGAATCAAAGAATGGTTTGGGTTGGAAAGGACCTTAAGATCATCTAGTTTCAACTCCCCTGCCATGGGCAGGGACACCTCACACTAAACTATGTCACCCAAGGCTCTGTCCAGCCTGGCCTTGAACACCACCAGGGTTGGAGCAATCACAGCTTCCTTGGGCAACCCATTCCAGTGCCTCACCACCCTCACTGGAAAGAACTTCTTCTTTATATCTAATCTAAACTTCCCCTGTTTAAGTTTAAACCCGTTACCCCTTGTCCTACCACTACAGTCCCTAATGAAGAGTCCCTCCCCAGCATCCTTGTAGGCCCCCTTCAGATATTGGAAGGCTGCTATGAGGTCTCCACGCAGCTTCTTTTCTCTAGGCTGAACAGCCCCAACTTTCTCAGCCTGTCTTCATACAGGAGGTGCTCTATCCCTCTTATCATCCTCGTGGCCCTCCTCTGGACTTGCTCCAACAGCTCCAAGTCCTTTTTATGTTGAGGACACCAGAACTGGACACAATACTCCAAGTGAGGTCTCACAAGAGCAGAGTAGAGGGGCAGGATCACCTCCTTCGACCTGCTGGTCACGCTTCTTTTGATGCAGCCCAGGATACAGTTGTTTTCTGGTCTGCAAGCGCACACTGAAGCCGACTCATGTTAAGCTTCTCATCAGCCAATACCCCCAGGTCCTTCTCCACAGGGCTTCTCTGATTCTCTTCTCTGCCCAACCTGTAGCTGTGAAATAGTATAACAATGAAAATAGTTTAAAACTGCAAAAGTTGACAATATGGATGAGTAAAACCTACTCTGCAGCAAACAGAGAGCCTGAACCAAGCTCCAGCTATTGTTGTAAGGGTGTAGCTAAGGATGTTCAGGAAGGTATGACTTCTTTGCATGATTTGACCCATCGCCTGCTTTCCCAGGCCATGGCTCCTAATTTCATCTTGCTAGCTGCATTTAGTTTCAGGACACTTACCTTTTAGACACATTTCAAAACTCTTTACACCAGTGGTTTTGAACTTTAAATTCTTTGTTTATGCTCCAGGTAGGGCTTTATCTCCTTCAGTATACAGATTACTTTATTGACAATTCTTATCCTCTAAATGTCTGTGGCTGCATCATAGATAAAACCATCCATGCAAAGGCAAATCCAAATGAATATAACACGTATTTGCATGTGTGCTGGTAGCTGGTGATATCAAATGTTGAGCTAATAATTTTTTTAATCAGAGCTTCAAATACAGGCACTGTATTTCCTATCACCTAAAAGTAAATGAAGAATTTTTACCGGCAAGGCTGTCCCTCTATCCATCTCCTAAATGGTGAATTGTGTATTAACCCAATACAGGTTTTATAGAACATCATAGCCTTGTGTGGATCCCCAAGGATTTCTGATATGCCATTGAGCATTCAAAGATCATGAGCCAGGCTTCAGATATAATTGGATTGCCATAGGCTCAGGGGGCTTTCTAAACAGCAAAGGAAAAACAATATGTAACTTGCGGCTCCTTTAATTTGCTTCTCTGCTTTTGAGCTTCTCATTTGCAGCAAACTTAACTTTGCAAACACAAGAGCTAAGAAAGTGTCTCCGTGAAAGAGGGAGGGAGGGGAAAGGAGGGAGACTGGAGTTCATTATCACAGCATCCTTGAGCTCTGCACATTCAGAAAAAATGTAATACCATGATACTGGACCCTGCAGCAGTTTCAAGGCAAAACGGGGATTTCCTGGTGCTGCAGCAAAGGGTAGCTGGAATGATTTTGAAAAGCATGCAAAGAACCATGAGTTTTTCTGCCAAAAGGAAGATGATCAGACCTCCAGTAGCCTTCTCTTTTATTTTTTTTCCCTGGCTCAGTGTCTCCGGGCCATAGAGGAAGTTTCTACTGTGAAAGTCTGGAATAAATCTAAATCCCTTTTGCTTCAGATAGCAAAACTCCCCAAACTGCTTAATATTAAATACCTGGCATCACACATAGCACAATTTGAACATGTCTTCAATCAAACTTTATTACTATTAGGCGTGGAAGGCAGAATATCTTTAATACAAGCATTACTACTTAGAAGCTGACTTGCTGCCAAGCTGCCTCAGACTTGCCTTTCATATGGTTGGCTTTCCTCAGGTCTCAGCTTTCTTATACAGCCTCAAGATGACATCCCCACCAGTGACTGTGTGCCCTCAATGGCTGGTAATACAGGAAGGATCTTGAGGCTGGATCAGAGCCCAGCCGTAATACTGAATCTGCCATAACTCAGCTGCCATGAACATGTCCCCCTAAATTCCTCATCAGAAAATTAATGGTGTTTGCATAGCTCAGTACCTGCATATCTAATACACATTTATATGCTAGGGGCCAAAATACTTATGTATTAATAATCACCACTGAGCAATCCAAGAGCCTTCAGAGGAGAAGAGAAAGAGAAAAAATATTATATCAACTGAAAGTAAAGGAAATTCTGGTAAACTGATAATGTATTTAATAAGTCTCTGGCTGCTTCTGAATAAAATAGCATTAATGAGACAAATTTTATACGCACTGGAATTGTCTAGCTCATCTTTCCATATTGTATTCTTTTAATAAGCTGATTAACACATACAGACCTGCATGTTAGAGGTCTTGTTCTTTTCAGTAAAAATAATTAAAGCAACAATTCAGTCTTCTGTGTCAAAAAAGTTCCTATTGCAACAATTACTATAGGAGAAAATGATGGAGAAAGGCTATGATTTCTACCTGAATTGTATTTTAGTCCCACATCTGTATTACATTTGAATACATTTTATTGCATTTTCTATGCAGATAAAGCTGTGTACACTGCAATAAAAACATTTAGCAGCAACAAACAATAGAAGAAATTAATGCTAACAATGAATGTAATCTGAGCACTTGTTAAAAATTCAGAAAGACTACTTTACAGAAGAATATCACAGTTAAAATGCATAACCTTGGGTATACAGTAATTTTCGTTGTTCTTACCCATAATGTGGTGCATAACACAGACATAATAGTGTCTATGCTGGTAAATATAGCAATTGCAGAAAATTCTCTTAATGTTATGAGGAATCCAGATCTCTTAGCATCTCTTACGTATATAAACATTGCAAGTATTCATTCGTTGGTTGGGATGAGCCTTTTCTAAAAAACCTTTGTGCTGCTCTTGGGATTTTTAGTAGCTCATATAGGAAAGATCTTCATATTCAATGCACAAAAAGATCTCTATCTTGTTTAAATCCTACAAAATTGCTGCTGGCTTCTGATTGATACAAAATGTAAATACTACTTCAGACTGGAATTTAGAAAGGAGTATTATCCAGTGTATTGGCTTTTGGCTATTGATAAAATGTTTCCTCTAAAGTGATGTGTGCTTTCAGCATATGGGTACAGATTTTTCTTTACTCCTGCTCCCTGGACCATGTAGAGCAAAAAGCATCAGCCTCATTCTCCCTAACTTTATAGAGTCCACCAGTGATGGAGGCAAAGAACATCTGATTCACACATTTACCTTGGTGTCTGCCATGGATTTATGGTTCCTCATGTTGCCACCATGAACCTATACCAGGAAATGCTCAGACACACAGTCCAAGGGTTAAGTGCATTTTTTACTTTATCAACCTTGTTTGCAAATGGTGTTTTTTAGGAAACATTAAATCTTACAGTGTGTGTAAATACTTTAACAAAGTTTTCACTCTGCATTATTTATATGCTGAAAAAGTTATATACCATGTTTTGAATGACAGTTCATCAAACCATTTCTTTTTGTACCATAGTGCACTTGTGAAAAGACAAGGTACCTTTTTTGCTAACTTAAATGTGCTAAGGGCATCAAGGGGTAATTTTTCAGACACTGTTAGTATTTTGTTGCTTCTACAGAGGCAATTAATTATAAAAATATTTTCAAACACTCGAATTCTAGTTCAATTACAGTTATGAAAATGTATGGTGAGACCACCTTAATGTTTTTGTTTAATTAATGGCTGCATTAAACTATCTGATTTCCTAACTGCTGTCATATGCAATCTTTCGTATTGACATTTAGAGGAGTGTTGATGGAAGCTAATCTCTCTGCATTTCCTCTACAGGCACTGAAAAGAAAGGGGCTCCTTCAGAGGTACGATTTAGAGTGTCTGAAGTTAAGCTCCTGCTCTAAATCACTCTCCAAAACTCCCTATCATTAACACACCTCCCCACTGAAGTGAACCTTTGTGAATTCCTCATTTGTCTTTGAAATACGAAATGCATGAACACTATACAGGAAAAAGAATAGCCAGATAAAATGCTGCCACCGAAACATCTCCAAAACAATGCTTTCTGTTTTATACATCCCAGGAGGTTGTTAGAAGTCCATGGAGAAGGTTGGAGTCAAGCATGCATTGCAATATCTGGATTTTTAGGTATTTCTGATGACAATTTGGGTCTAGCACAGTCTCTAAGAATACTCAGCTAATAATTCGATACTCAAAAAAGAGCAGGGCTAGGAACTGATGGCCTGCAGAAGTCCCAGTGAAGACAGAGAAAGGCAAAGTGTGCAGGTAAAGATTGCTTGAAGTTATTTTCACCTTTGACATTTTAAAGGTTAAAAAAGTGATAAACTTTATAAAGTAATTAAGCAGGAACTGGTGATATTCTCCCAGGGCCCCTATTTGGTCCAGTATTGTTCAACATCTTCATTAATGACCTGGATGATGGAGCAGACTACACCCTCAGCAAGTTTTGCTGATGATACAAAAGTAGGAGTGCAAACTGAAAAGAACTATAGCCAAGAAATCACTTAGAATTCAAGCTGCTGCAGATATGACTAAATGAGATTTAGGACAGGTGACTGACATTGGTCCAACTTTGCATCTTGGTTTTGTGCTCTTCTGTAGCTCTGTTTTGGGATTGAGGTTTAATCTACTGCTGCTCTGTGGTCTTTAAAGTGTTTTTCTTATAAGTGGCTTCACAAGAACTCTGGAAAACACAGAGCACTTTCCCAGGAAACAAAATGCGTTCAGTGAAGCCACCTGGTTTTAAACACCTCTTCTTGAAAATGAAGGCAAACCAGGATGGTCAGTATTGAGCCTGCGTTTGCCGATAGAAGCATCTTCTCAGTTTGGTAAAAGGTGGTTGCAGTTCTAGGATACAGGCAAAGAAATCATTGCTGAGAGTCACTGACCAACACAGCCCTGGCAGAAGACAGAGGGCAGAAGACAGCCCACCACTCCGGACGCAACGCCACTGTGTCCTGTCCCTGCATTCAGCAAGAAACTTGGAGGCTGGAGGCATTTCTTCACTGGGACTGTTCTCTTTCTCAAAATTAAAACAAGACTTTGGTCCCCAGTTGAAAAAGTATTTAATAAGGAGATCCATACTAATTTCTTTAAATTCTTCACTGCAACTCCAGACAAATTATTACAGAATTAACAATGGAAAGACAAGTATCAAAATAATCCAAGTTCTTTACAAGTTTGAATCATATTCATGAGGTTCCTGTAATATTTTTCTTCTTAAATATGATCTCTTTGTGGCCCTTATTATATTTACTGTTAGCTGAAATACAGTTTTAACTGTAAGTAATTTCTTTACCACAGTACAGGTGAATTGTGGGTAGCTGGTGAGCAGCAGTAGTGGTGCTTAAACGTTGGATACTGGGGACAAGTGCTAACAGCTCACAGTGCTGGATTTTGCCATACCTCATCTCAGAAACTGGAAACTTGCCAGTTTGTGAGAACACTCTAATTTTGGAATATAGCTATGAAAGCCGAGAGTCTGAGGCCTCTTATGGTCATACTAAGAAGCTGGCAAAATGCTCCATTAAATGTCTTTAAATATGAAAGACAAGCTCTCAGAGGGGGCTGGCAAAAGATGGAGATTCATATTGCAGTTGATAGCTCCTCTGAGCTTTTAAGTGACCTCTCCTAAAACCACCAAAATATATACAGGGCTGCAATAGGGGTGAGTTCAAGTTTGTCAGAGTGGAAAAAAACACACCTATTTTCTTAAATAGCACCCCAAAGTGGTTCTTTTTCTCCCGAATATTCATCCAGAACTCCATCTTACTACAATATGCTTTAAGTTGTCCGTAGTTTCTTTCTTGTTACAGCAAGAAAATTAAAACATGTTAAAAAAGAAACTTGATTTGACTCCATTCCACTTACACACAAAATGGTTAAGAAGGAAAGAGCCAGAGCACACACTGATCCTATAGTTAAAGCCAAGAATAATTTTGTCTGTGACCTTCAGGATCCAACTCAGAGAGGCATAAAAATGGTGTCCCTGGAGAGCACAGGCATTCAATGTATTTGAAAGTGCTTTGGGTCGAATTTAGTCTGTACCTATAATTTTTATTGTGCAAACTGAAGTAATCTCTTTTGAGAACTGGTCTGTAACTTTCTGTGCTGCCCTGCTCCTGTGGGCTTCCCACATGTGTCTGCTCTCCCTTTGCCCCCTCTGCCCTCCAGCCAGGCAGCCTTCTGCTCCAATTCCATTTGCCACAGAGAGACAGAGCAGCTCTTGGCTGAAGGCTGCTCAGTTCCTTGCCTCTGGGAAGTCACAGAAATGCCTTCTGAATGTTCTGTTTGATTACAGATCCTCTCCAAGAGGAAAGATACATTAAGCAGCTCGTCGCACAGAGTGTATTGAGCAGCTGCTCTGTCATACACAGTCTCTCCTTGGCAGGAGGTGCTCCTGCTCCTGCTCCTGCCCTAGGAGAGCATCACACTGTAGTACATAGAAATATGTATGTTATGTTGTGGTTCAAGCACCTCCACCCTCACTGTGCTGAATTGCCCCAAGGCAGCCTGCAAGATTGCTCTGTATCTCTATTACAGCTGTCCCCAAGGGTTTCCACAGTCACATCAGTGATTCTTCGAAGGGTCATGGATCTACTGTGAGTCAGCAACTGAAGGATTAATAGAACTATTTAGACAGCCTGAATGGCCCCTATTGCTGCGTACTTTTGAGTGAAACATAACTAAGCCTTCCTAGAGTTTAATCTGCCGCAGAGAGTGCAAACCATGTATTGGGGGGGGGGGGGGGGGGGGGGTTCTCCCTGCTTTGTCTTTGGAGGTATATTGTAGATAGAACAACAAGCTTCCTTTTGAAAACATGGTCTTAGGAAACTCTCAGGTTTTCTCCTGTATTTCATTTCTGTGTATGCTCCTTCACACATTTCTGCCTGGTTTTGTGACAACTGTGGCAACTTTTGAAGTATTTAGCAGCCTGGAAGATGGAGCCAATTTAAACCAGAATAAGCCAGTTGCAGGTATGTGAAAAGCCAAGCAAAATTAGTTTATTGAAAACCTTATCAGAAACTACTAGCAAGCTACAGGGCACAATTAATTGTTTCTATAAAATAAATCACATAATCATAAATCAATATGCTCTAGCTGGCTCTATTGTCATCATATTTTTCTGGTGAAAAGCTTGTCCAGAAAGATGCAATACGATTTTCTCTGGTGCCTGTAGCAAAGTCAAGGGTAGAATATCTGTGTCTTAGAAGTCTAAGCTGGGTGATTTATCCAACAGACCACACTGCCTGTACACATATGTTGAGAAGAGATTCTAATGTTTCATAACATGCAGAAACCAGGCTTAGAAGTCTAAGCCTAGTGATTTATCCAATAGACCACACTGCCTGGACACATATGTTGAGAAGAGATGCTAACATTTCATAGCATGCAGAAAGGGAAAAAGAGAGACTTACATGTGGTTGCGATAAGTAAGAAGTGTTTAATTCTGTATCCAGGCCTTTGCATTTTTATATAGGTGATATAAAAATTTTGGCAGAGATATTGTCTTCTCACTGTTCAAAAATCAAACACGATTGTTGAGCAGTAACAAAACAGAATTCTCCATGAAACTTGGATCTGTAGAGACTTTACAAATAGTAAGTGTGTGGTAACAGAAAAATTGGCTATAATTGCTGTGGACTTTAATTTTATCATTAGTTACATAAAACAGAAGCGTACGCTTGTGTTGACCAAAATGAAAACCTACTCTGCCAAACCCTTTGGCTCTTTACTTTAAAACAAACTACAGTATAACAGATGCTTACCGTCTATGCTCAGTGTGTTAAAGAGAAGGAAGAAAATGTTATCTTACAAAAGCGCCACACAATTAAGAGCAAAGAAACACTAAGTAACTGGGTATAGTTAAGTTTTGATCTTCAATGCAGTGCAAGTTCATCAGCTGAATGAACCAAAGGCAGCATATTACCTATGTAAGCTAGTAATATAACTCATGCAATATTCAACCTTTGTTATTATATGTGACAGAGATGGAAAACAGTTACACAGTTGTCACATGCCAATACCTTGGTAAACTAAGAAAAAATCTGTGTAGAATGATTACACATACTGAATGTCAAATCATTTGAATCATGTTAGGGTGTATTTTAGTAATAGGCTGCTACACTCATACATTGAAAATGGGATTTTGTTTTATCTTGCAATGCTAGTTTATTAAACCAGACTAGAACAGGTCTAGATATATTGGCCTGACAGCAAACCAAAACCTAAAATTCCCCAAACAAATCAAAAACCCTTTGCCTAGAGAGTTCAGGTTAATTTCAAAGAAGCAACTGTGATATTCATTAAACCTTTGTATTTGCAACATCATTTTTAAAACCTAAATGTTACTGTGTGGAATGACCTTAGAGGAGGTAGTGCTAAGTTTTAACCAAAGCAACTGAATAAGTAAAAACAAATGCTTAGCAACTTTCTAAGAAAGAACTTTTAAAGACAAAATAATACAGGTAGAAAAACAACAAATCCCAATCAAATATTTCTGCTTTTCCCCATTACATTACATCACGCTAATCAATCTGCAAATTGCTAAATAGATTTGGGATAATTATTGCTGGAGCAGCTCTTTCTCAGGAAGAAAACCTTGATTTTATTGTTGTCATTTTTGAATTAAAAATGCAGATGTCTGCTCTGCAAAGCATGGAACTGGATTCACATTTGCTGCTTCGGCACAGCTCTTTGAAAAGAAAAGTAGGTAGATAATTTGAGTATAGCACACAAGCAGCACAGGCACATACAGCACATAGGCAGTACATGTTGCACGTAAGCAGCATAGTATTTGAAACTACTTCTTGCTAGGTGTATGTGCAAAGATGGATGGGTACACATTTTGTTATCCTTAGATTCTCCGTTTTTTCCCCCAAATATAATCCTCAGCATATGTTCATTTTGCAATTCCACTACCAAAAAACTCAATCATGTGTACCACAGGCTGAGTTCAGAGAAGCTTAACTACACTAGGATTTTGTTTGGGTAGTCAAATACAATAGAAATTAACCCATCTTCTGCATTCTCATGATAGCAATGCTTTTAAATAGGAAACAATTACGTGTACTAAGAAGTGGCAGAACAGCAGCCAACCACATCACCTTTTAAATTTACACTTGAAAGTATATTTGGTGATTGTCCATTCTGTCAAAATCTGTGTTTTATTTTTTATTGTGCCCCTGATTATTTTCACAGCCTTTGTAAACCTAATGTGTTAAATAAACGCTTCTTGTCCAGCTACTGAAAAAACTAACATGTCAAATGATTTGTAGCTTTCCACCTGAACTGTTTCTCATGAAGCTGGGATTATATGCCTGCAGGCCTACTCTTGGTAAATGACTCTTGTCTTAGATCGCTTACTGTGCTTCTAGGACTTCTACAGCAGCAGCTGAGGCTTCCAAGAGTAGTAACACGGATGCTTACATGCTTAACACTCAAGTGCAACTTAATAGCTTAACTTTTGCCTTTATAGACAAAAATATAAAAATTACTTTTTTTTTTTTTTTTGCTATCCATTTCTCCCTCCTTTTTTCACCCCCTGAGTGGACGCAAGCCTCTCACTTCAGCTACTTACACAAATGCAACTTAATCACCAGTTACTCGGATGTACCAAGAAAAATAGCACAGTCCTTCTTTTCTAGTTTCTGGTTGAGGTAAATGGGCAAGTAAACATGCAGCATATGTTGAAAATATCCTGAAAAGACAGTCTAATTATCCTCCAGTCACACTGACTTACTGTATGGAAGTGACCTGCTACAAGTAGTTTAGATTGGACTTAAAATTAAGCCCAAGGACCTGCCTTGGACTCCAAACAAATGCTTATGCCTGTAATAAAGCAAGAAAACTGCAATTTTCACTCAGCACTTCGTAGGCATTACTGTAAAATAATGTTTTATGATTAAATGATCCAGTTCTGAATGATATTCACATGAAAAAGTAGAATTGACCCCAGTTTAGTTTATCAATGGGAATTTCTGCATAGAGCAAGCAATCAACTCCTCCTCTCACCTCCCCCTTCCAAGATTTTTATTGCATTTATTTAAAGTTGATGGTTTTAACTAACTTCAAACGAGTTCTTGGTGACCTCAGTTTTATTTTGAAGCTCCAAATTCCCCCAGTTAGTTGTTAAGTCACCAGGGACTCGTCTGTCTTGGAGCAAGACTATGAGTGATGCAGCTGACACAACTGCCACGTGCAACAGAAGGGTAGCCACAATGAACAGCTTATGTAGTGTGTTCAAAACATGGCATGCACTGCCATTAGCTATGTGCAGAATGAAGAACTGCTACATTCATTTCAGCTGGTGAGGGTCAAACTGGACAGGCACAAGCCACTGCTGTATGGAAAATAGCTGAGAAGACACTTTCATCTGTGCTGGTGAAGAAAAAAGGGGCTGTTAATAGCACAATTTTCTTTTTCACAGAAATAAGTAGCAGTAAATAAAAAGGGTCTTTATACTGCCTAGTGTTCACAGCTGACACAGAATAGACATTGCCTTTGCAAGTGCTGACTACAGTTGGCGGTGACTCCTCTTGGAAGCAACTCCTCTGGGGTGTGCTGTGGTGAGAGGAGTGAACCTGTCTTGCACACTCTTCCTTAGGGAGAGCAGGATCGTCTTCCACTGCATTAACTCTTGCAAAAAGTAAAGGAGCAAAAGAAAAGAACTGGTCCTTTCCCAGTGCTGATGCAGGGTCAACAAAGGAAACATGCTTGCTTGGTTTATAAAAAAGTTGGCCTTGTTATTTTAAAAGGTACAACTGGGTATTTATAATGATGTTTAACTGGTCAGGATGCTATTTCATCTTTTTATAGTTGTCAGTATGCAAAGATCTGGACAAAATCTAGTTGCAAAAACCTTAACATATGAATTATGTGATGTTGATATTTATTAATTTGGTACTCCGGTCTGGTCTTCTATATCTACTGGGAACCACAGACGGGACCATAAGCCAAGACACCCATTCTTCTCATTCAGAGCTATTCCAAAATCAGTCTGAGAGCTCTTGGTCATTTTTCACTTCACACTGAGCCTCTCTGCTTCCTGAAGTTGCCAGCCATCTGCGTGAGGAGTGAAGCTGTCTCTTATCAGAGTTTGCTATCCAGTTTTCCCATTGCAAGGCAGGTTGTCCTTTGAGTTTTGGAGCAGAGCTCACTGCTTCCACAGCACATCCCAGCCAGGGAACAATAATTTCACATCAGAAATCCAGCTGCTCTCCCAAATGACATTGCGCTGTATTACCACAAAGCCACAGGGCTGCTAAAAACACCCACTATCAGCCAACTCCATTCCCCTGCCAGAGACCAGAAAACAGGAACACACTCAGCCTTCTCTGCTCAGTGCTTCCAGCACTTCACCCGCCCCATTATGCTGGGGTCTGTCCACATCTGTTTTGCAGTACTCCTCTCACTGGCTTAATTGTACATGCTTACCGATATTCTAGACAAACCACAAGGAACCACTTGTATAAAGCTAGCTAATGAAGAAAGGAGAAAAGAAGTACAAAGAAATATCCATATTTCAACAAAAATAAACGTAAAATCATCCTTATTTCTGCATCACAGAAACAAATGCAAATCCTCTCTTTGCAGATGTTGCTAATTATACACACAAGTTTATTTATTAATTTTTTTTACTTTAAAAATCTGCAAACTTCATTCTAAATCTCAGACTTAGCCCTTAGCAATGACTTTTTTTTTTGGAGGAAAGGAAGGATGTCAGTGAGAGCTTGTTTTTGCTGAGACCCAGGACAAACATACTGCTCCTTTAATAATCCATTAATTCTCTAATAATATCCTTTAGGGAGACTGGCTACTTCCACTGATTGTTTTACTACTTATTCTAAACAATACAGTTATCCATTTAGCAAATAATGTTAAACTTTAGAAGTCATCATTTGCAGGATGTTGACTTTGTTGCTCATCTAAGATGTGGGACAATTCTGCTCTGTGTTGAAAAAGTCCAGTGTGGAGAAATACTTTCCTCTAGCTCTTTCTTGTACAGTGATGCAGAAGTGCCCCAAGGACTTTTCAAAGCCTTCCTGACAGCAAGCCACCAGAGACAGCTGGTAGAATTCAGTACATAGCTGAGCACAATAAATAACAGCACGTATGCCCATAATGATCTTGGTTTCTCTGCAGGAGGTATGTTGTGAATACTTGACTGCTCTTCACGAGAGTAGCACTGATCATAACTATTAGAAAGGTTCAGCCAGGTGATAATAGATGTCAAAAGTATTAGGATGAAGGAAGGGATAGAGAAATGGATATTAAAAAGATAGCTGGAGTCACTTACTTCAGCTACTGGAAAGGCAGGTTGAAAAAAAAATTAAAGAAGAAAAAAGCATCAGTTTCTTTTTAAATCGTGCTATTTATAAAAGAGCAAAGGTGGCTTAAAGTAAACAGAAGGTAAATACATGCCAGAAAAAAGCAGTATCCTGCACAGCATGTCACTGGCTGGTGGGACCCACCGTGGCATCAGGTCGGTAAGTTGCAGTAGCTTCCTTCATAGATACTAAACCTGTTGTCTGTCCTTGCACATGGTAAACCTGACATGTGGTGAAGGCAACTATTTCTATCTGCAGATGACTCTGCCTGACATGCATATGGTTTGCCGCATGCAAGGGAGCATGCAATCTCTCCTACAAGTCTTAATACAACTAAAACCAGAGACCAGACTATTTTAGTCAGGATTTTTTAAATTGGGCTGTATATAACAGGAGTACAACCACTGAGACACGCCACAATGATGTCATTCAACCAAATTGACGTTTGTTGGTCTTATTTAAATTCCTGACTACCCCCAATAATAAAATCATAAATCATAGAATCATTTAGGTTGGAAAAGACCTTTAGGATCATCGAGTCCAACCATTAACCCAGCACTACCAAGTCCACCACTAAACCATGCCCCTAAGTGCTACATCTACACTTCTTCTAAATACCTCCAGGGATCGTGACTCCACCACTTCCCTGGGCAGCCTGTTCCAACACTTGACAGCCATTTCAGTGAAGAAATTTTTCCTAATGTCCGACCTAAACCTCCCCTGGTGCAATTTGACGTCACTTCCTCGTGTCCTATGGCTTGTTACTTGGGAGAAGAGACCAACATCCACCTCACTACAACCTCCTTTGTAGGTAGTTGTAGACAGTGAGAAGGTCTCCCCTCAACCTCTTTTTCTCCAGACTAAACAAGCCCAGTTCCCTCAGCCATTCCTAATAAGACTTGTGCTTCAGACCCTTTGTTGCTCTTCTTTGGACTGGATCCAGCATCTCAATGTTTTTCTTGTAGTGAGGGGCCCGGCACTGAACACAGCACTTGAGGTGCAGCCTCACCAGTGCCAAGTACAGGGGAATGATCACTTCTTCATTCTTGGTATAATCCCACACTACTGATATTATATTCCTACACTATTCTTGATACAATCACACAGGGTAGCTGCATCCTACCAGCAACACAGAGGTCAAAGAGGAAGCCTGGGTCACAGCCAATGTAAGCCAGGACACTGCATCTCACTTGGCATGAGGGTGCCAACTGCAGTCAAAGCACGCGGGCTCTGCTGGGGGACCCTCTCCTGACAGCCCTTTTCAGCAGAGCCTGCAGCAAGGCAGCTGCAGATGTTTACCCGTCTGAGCCAACTATTGTCTCCTGCTTCAAGTTCCTGCAGGCTGGTAATTAAGGCACAAATCTGGAAATCCACAGCACAGTTAGCAGCTTCTGGTCATGGTGGTGATTGGATTAGGGGAGAGAGCCCTGTCTGGAAGGATACAGTGCTGGCCGCTCTGGGGATTTAAACTCAGCTCCCAGCCAAATGAAAATGAGCTTGGTGGCTCTGGTTTTCTTTCCATTAACATTATCTTACAGTTTATGTCCTAAAAAAAATGGCATAGCTGGCAGTCCTGGGAGCAAGGCCGAAAACTGATTTAGCATGAAGCCTGACCTTTCTCTCACCCTTTGAAGTCCAGGTTTTCCTCCTCAGTGTCAAGGTGAAGGGGCAGAGTAGTGCAGTAATGTTTCTCCTCCTGCATTTTCTTCTTGTTTCATGTGAATGTCAGAAGTCCTGAAATCTAGATATTTTTAAATAAATCTACTAATCTTCCCATGGGAATAATTATACATTTTTAACACATCTCCAGAAAAGACACCCTCATACCTTAGAAAGTCAGATACAGAATTTTTTTCCTGGAATTTAATTAAACAGATAAAATGAGTTGGACAGAAGTATATTTTTTTTTAAGGTGAAATTTATGACTTGAAAGTAGTACTTCAGATTAGAGCCTTTTGTGCCAATATAAAATATAACATAAATTATAAAGGAATTAACAAATATGTTGTTGGATAAAAATATAGCACAGAGGTTAAAAAAAGCTGTCATTCTAAAATATAAATCAGATTTTCTCTTATTTTAATTCAGTGGGCTTCATTTTTCTTTAAACAATAACTATTAGCTAACAGACCCCCTTGCTCATTGGAAGAATCATTCAAATGTCATTTGATACTGGATATGCCTAACTGTGCTGAAGCTGTATACAATCTAATATGTATCAAGTTAACTGTACTCATTTTTAACATGATTAATCCATTCAAATTCTTTTAGCAGAGCAAATGGTATAGGAGAAATTAATTTGCAAATGTCTACTTGATAAAATGTATTTAAAAAAAATTGTATCTTAACAATATGAGGAGAAATTTTCAAAGGCCACTAATGTCCTATTCTCAAAAGCAAGTTGGATGCATACCATAAATCATTCATTAAAAAAAAAAAAAGAGAACTTCAGTCTTTAAATTGTTTAAAGGCATTTGAAACCATTTTCTTAATTGCCACTTCAAAATCCTCCACTAGCCAATCAAAGAAATTCAGAAACTTCAACCCATACCCTTCTTGTCCTGTATGGTGTAGTGGAGAAAAGAAAAATTTGCTCTCTACTTCAGTAGGCTGCAAAAGACATATTCAGTACTGCGCATTAAGAAGCAGCTCGGCAGGAAAAATTACCTATTGAATCAGAAAGATTCTGCCCCTGATTAACACTGAAGGAGTGTCTCTGCGTGATCTGAGGAGGCACTGAATTACTTACTAGCACCTCTCAGAGTGAAAGATTCGTGACTACTCTCCTGAGCAAAGAGGATTTAGGAGGGGACTGGATTTCAGACCAAGATGGATGGGAAAGTTTGTGTTACTAAAGATGGGGCCATCTAGGTATGTTTAGAGTTGCTACAGCCAGCTGACTGCCCGTAATTGCAGCATTCATAAGAGATTTTAGGCTGAAAAATGAATTTGAGAGAGGGCGTAGCACCAGAGTTTAGACTGATAGAAACTGGTGAGCTGCAATGCCTGCAGCTGGAGAGAGACAACTTATTTTTGAGCAGATGGAGAGTTGTTTGCAGGTTCCCTTACCATAGTCCTGGGTAGGCATGGGATACTGGCTTGCAAACCTGAATTGCTGCAGAGCTTGGAAAAGTTGCCAGGCTCTGCTCGGAGTAGTGATGAACAGTGACGCTAATCCACCATCCTCTGAATAGAGCAATTTTATGAAGACTTCAGGGTTAATTAAAGGATATGGGTTGCCTGATTAACTTGATTTCTTTCTCAGTCTAAAAAAACCTGCTGGACTTGATGAGAGTCACTCCTTTTATCTTAGAATGGAGTCAGCACTGCTTTCCAGTGTGAACCAAAATCCTAATAGAATCCATAGGCTAACTTCAAGGGTATGGAAATCACCTAACAATGCCTCAGCTGTGAGGCTTAGGAAAAACAACAGTCTCATCCTGAGCTTCAGCCTGGAAGGTTGATACAAGGGCTAGCTGTTATGAGCAGCAACAAAACTTTTGCACACCATTTGTAACTAGGAACACTTCTTCCTATTTACATCTTCACTTGGCAGGAGTTTCCCATGGAGTCCTGTCACTGAGCTTCCCTCAGATGAAACAGGCAATAAAGCACAAGGTTACAACTCGGACAAGCAGAGCTCTTGGATTTGTAACATGGCTCTGCGTAAGGAAAGGGCTTTTTGTTACGCTTAGGGCCAGTGTTCGCATCCTACCATCAAAACCACAAATCTGACCTCACTGACTCAATTAGACCAAAAAGCTGCAGTCTTGCATGCTCATGTCAGCTTGACCGCTAACATTAATGCTAATCCTGAAATTAAAGCTACACCTACATTAGCAACCCCTATCAAACTCTGGACTAAGCACAGCTCAGTGGCTTATGCTGGTGATGGTGTTAAAAGATGTGTTGATAACACCTAGGCTGCTGGGCAGCAACACTGACTCAGTGATACACATCACCCGATCTTTCATCTTGCCCCTCATAAAACCTTTCTGTACATCAGTTCCTTACACTTCACCAGCAACTCCTGCCACACCAAAAATTAAGTATGGCTTACTATCTCCCATTTAAAACACATTCAAAATACTCTAATATTCCCTTTTAAATCCTACAGTAAAGTGGGAATCATTATTTAGCATCAAATTGTCAGACTATCCAAAATCTATATTCTTAAAACTGGTAATTAACTTTGAAAAGGTACCTTTTGATGCTAAAGAATTAGTGTTAATCCATCCCCCACCATCTCAAAAGTACTTTTTCAAGCTGGAGAACATGCATTACCCTGGCCAGCTTGAAAGAGCACTGGATGTGATGGACAGATCTGGACTCAAAGAAAATAGTGAAAAAGATTAAAAAGTATTAATCAGCTGCCCTTCCAAGTGTTTCAGAGAAATTATGACTGAACTATAGAGAGAACACTGTCATGTGGAAATACCATTAAAATGAGAAAGACTAATTAAGTGGATGGAAGTATCCTTTTTTTTTTCTTTTCTTTGATGAAAATGCTTAAATCTGAGAAAAGTGAATCTATCAAAAGATAAAGCCCTAATTCCTGCAGTTGTATGTTGTCAAGCATGGATAATTCTGAAGGCAATGTAGTTTGTTCTAGAGTTGGGACTTTGGCCCTTAGTCCGAGTCTATGAGCTGAAATTTGCAATAAACTGACTTGTTATGAATCACTGTTTAATCATAGAATCATAGAATGCTTCAGGTTGGAAAGGACATTAAGATCATCTAGTTCCAACCCCCCTGCCATGGGCAGGGACGCCTCACACTAGACCATGTCACCCAAGGCTCTGTCCAACCTGGCCTTAAACACTGCCAGGGATGGAGTATTTACCACTTAGTTGGGCAGCCTGTTCCAGTGCCTCACCACCCTCACTGTGAAGAACTTCTTCCCTATATCTAATCTAAACTTCCCCTGTTTAAGTTTCAAACCATTACCCATTGTCCTACCACTACAGTCCCTAATGAAAAGCCCCTCTCCAGCATCCTTGTAGGCCCCCTTCAGATATTTGGAAGGCTGCTATGAGGTCTCCACGCAGCCTTCTTTAATATATTCATAAAAATACTTAAAAAAATAAAATAAAATTATTCTGTCCACTTAGGAACAAATTTTCAGGCTACGTATCTTGACTCAAGTCAATGTATCTTCAGTTAGAGAGACTGGCAAAGTTCCAAGTGAATTCACAATCTCCGCAAGCCCTTCATAGACTGAAGTAAGTCGTGTGATGAGGAGAGAGGCAGCATATCTCACCAGAAATCATTTTATTTGGTCTGTCACTGTGGAGCAAACTCCATTCTGCACCGCCTTCCAGATTCTTCACATTTATCAAGTGGAAGGCAGCCCAGTATATTCAACTAAATTATTTCCTACATTGAGATGGAGCTCCCAGCTGACAGAGAACCAGTGTAGTTGATTCCCATTCAGCTACTCCTTAGGATATCTGACAATTTTTACAGGCTTATTTGGAATTGTGTTGTTACAAGATGAAATTTTCATAGATTAGAGTAGTGATATACGTATAAAGAGCTAAATCTGTTCAGTTTTAAACTTTCTTTTCCCCAGTGTCCAAGTCAGTCTGATACACTATAGTAATGGTTTGAAACTTAAACAGGGGAAGTTCAGGTTAGGTATAAGGAAGAAGTACTTTAACAGTGAGGGTGGTGAGGCACTGGAATGGGTTGCCCAAGGAAGTTGTGAATGCTCCATCCCCGGTGGTGTTCAAGGTCAGGTTGGACAGAGCCTTGGGTGACATTGTTTAGTGCAAGGTGTCCCTGCTCATGGCAGGGGGGTTGGAACTAGATGATCTTAAGGTCCTTTCCAACCCAAACCGTTCTATGATTCTATGAAGAAAAAAGACTTTTTATTACTCAAATACAACATTAATATTGAAAAGCAGAGGGGAGAACAGGAATTACACATACAGATGAAAAGATACTGGAAATCTCACTGTCTT
Organism: Nestor notabilis; assembly: GCF_000696875.1. Classification (NCBI taxonomy): domain Eukaryota; kingdom Metazoa; phylum Chordata; class Aves; order Psittaciformes; family Psittacidae; genus Nestor; species Nestor notabilis. The sequence continues at coordinate 16,152 of NW_009936182.1, read as the reverse complement.
CTTATATATTCTTCATGATCTAGAACCATGGTATCATGGTCTAGTTAACAGCAGCTGAGTGCCAAGACAGACCATGTGTGTTCTTTACCCTATCAGTTTAACAGAATCAGTTTAATAAAAGCAGACGATCAAAGAACTTCAGAGGAGACAAAAAAGAACCAAGGAACACTCACTGTCAGCCAAGTCACGCAGATCCATCACACAGAATATATAAGCAACCAAAAATGAGAGAAAAAAACATTTCAACTAACCCAACAACAGTCAGTTCAGAAAGTCAATTAGAAAAGCTTAACTGATGAGTTTATTATGGTTTATTGTGCAAGTAATAATTCATATTAAAACTCTTTGATTTGTAAAATTAAGTTTAAAACAAATGTATAAATGTTAAATAGCTATAAGAGTAAACTAATTTGTAGTAAAATAAAAAAGGTTATCATTTTAATTTAGTATTATCTTAATATTATCTAAATTTACCGAACAGTCCAAATTCCTACAAGGGGACACTGTAGATAGAAATGTTTGCAGTTGTTAGGCCATCAACTTATTGCTTACTTTGTTGGAGTCTATTACATAGAAATTAGTGTCACAGGTCACTACATGATGAATCTTTTCTTCTCTTCACTAAAAAAAGGCTGCAGAAAAGATAACATAAATAAAGGGTTGAATCCTTGAGACAGAAGATTCATAACAGGCATTGCAACAATACCTCCTTGGATGTGATATCAGCTACAATTCCAGTCAGTCCATGCAAAGGAACTGTGAAGGGCATGACATTCAGCCTGTGGTTTCAAGCAATTGAACTAAATGCAAGTTTGTCCTAAATGCATCAACTCTGTGTTCTCAAAATAGTATATATTTTTCTCTCTGGAAACAACTTTAAGATTGTGCTGATCGCACTTTACTAGAAATAAGCTGAACAGAATGAACATGTGTGCTGAATGAAGGAATCATACAACTGCAGTAAGTTATTCATGATTATTAAAACATTAGGATCATGAAAGTGAATAGAGATGTTTCTGCTTCGGAAAAAGATGATCAGACTGAGAGGCCAATTACCTTGTCCTAGAATGCCACTTAGTTCACATAACTGGTAACAAATACTGAATTAGGTGTCTTTACCTTGCAAGTATACATAGAAACAAGACTGGTGAAAATTCCAACCTAAATCAGCCCTCCTAGCTGATCAAAATCACAGTTTACAAAGAACACCAAATAGCCCCTCCTGCAGCAATATGACCCAATTTCCTCTCTAAAGTCACCTACAGTATTCCTCAAAATTCTGTTTTTAACTTGTTGGCCTCTATTTCAGATGGAGCACTAGGCATCTTATTTCTCACACTCTTATTGATCAATTGACAAATTAGTCCATCTTCTTTAGCTACTAAAGTAAAAGGAAACACAGAGAAATACAGGCAAGATTCAAACAATGAAAGACTTGACTAAGCTTCTAAATCCACAGTTAGTTTTTTAAGTTCAATAATGATTTCCATATACCAAACAATTTAATTTTTTTATAAAGAGTTTATAATGTTATTGTGGAATAGCATGAAACAGACTCTGCATCCACTTTATTTACAGGAACAAAAGCTGATTCTGAATGAACCTGACAAAGCAACATGTGTGGCCAAGACCAGAGCCGAGACCAAGCATCAAGGCTTCTTTGGACAGAATACACATTAAGAGAACATCATTTGCAGATGTTCTTTATCCAGTTGGATTCCCTGGCTTTTCACTATCTCTGCTGACATGAGCCACAGCCAAAACAAACAAGTTGTCCTTTCCTCAGCAAAGTGCATTTGATGGTGCCGCACGGATGGGAGGCTTCCAAAGCAATGGTTCTCAGCATTCCAGCTGATTAGCTCTTCTAATTGGCTCTCTCTCCTCCCATCCCAGGATCTTCTCACAATAAATCTAGTTAGGAAAAGTTGCATAAAATGCAGTATCAAGGAAGTACCAGGGAGATGATGTGAAAGTAACATTGCTTTTCAAGCTACATTCCTAGCATAGAAGACCAAGAGTTTATTTCCTCTTGGCAGATGTAGAATGTAAACAATCTTTCTTGGTCATTTTGCAGTTGATCATCTGTTTTTATGTGTCTTATATCCTGTCTCATCATCAGCAAGTATTAGGATGGAAAGCACAAGAAGAAATAAACATGTTGGGCTGTGCTGGTGCTCCTCAAAGTATTAAAATCTCCACAAGACACCCTATTTTGCCTTGTCCACATGTCCATTTAAATAAGTCACCTGAATTAGGATCAGAAAGACAAGTCCTGTCACGAATTTTTTGGCTGTAGCATGTATATATACACTATAGATATATATACAAGATCATGCATAAACGATTGATCAAAGATTGTTACCAGAAGATCTCAAGATATTTGCAATGCTTCATCTTTCTTCTTACGACAGTTTATAACTCTTGGCCTTTCTTACAGGTTTTTATAGAGTGTGTGGTGTCGAGAGGTACACATGGCACCTTCGAGATGAAACATCTATTGCACAGTTATCTACAATCACTAAGACCTGGAGCTGTCAACCAATGCTGACCAATGTTCTATTCCTTTGTCCTTATAAATGGCCAATGCAAGTCACAGACTCTTCTTTCAGAGGGCTGAAGCTAGCAGAAAAAAATCAATGCTTTAGATAAACTGCAGAGTTTCCAGTATTTGGAGTGAAAATACGTGAGATTATTACAAGGTGACCCACGTGTATTATAACGTTATTATAACATTTAATATAGCTCTGGAACCCTGATACACAACAGCTGCCTACTAGGTAAAAGTTTCTTTAGATATCTGAGGTTTCTCATCTTTTTCAATGAGATATAAAAGCCTTCCACTTCAGAATGGGCTCAGTTAAAGAAAACATACTTGTCTGATACAGTAGAAGGAACGGAAATTACGATTAACCAACTGTGAAAAGGCTGAACCAGTTTATGTAATTCTCTAAAGTCCTTCATGCAAAATAAATGCATGTTCTCAATAAAAGTTTGCAACTAGGAAAGCTCAGTTTCAAATAAGAACTGTAATGAATTACAGTATTTATACATGAAATATCTTCAACAGTAAATCACACATTTCTGAACCTGCAAAAAGCAAGATACATGTTAAATGCAATTTTACACAAGCCGTACAGGTGGTTCCTGTGAAACCTCGAACAAACTTACCTATAGGAATCTCCAAAGAGCAATATTGTCTGAGATGAAACTTCCATGTTTTAAACAAATTCCATTTAAATACGTTACGTTTTCAACTCAATTCACCTGTGAATGTAGCTGTCAATTACAGCAAGCTTATTAAAACTAGTGTTTATTTTGGATAGCAGTTATTTCACAGAACTACCTCTTTGTTACATACATTACTAACAAGCCATAATGATTGCATACAACCTCAGTACAACGAAAAAAGAGTTTGCATTTTTAATTTCCTGTACCTCTCTTGTGTTTTTCACTTGGCTATTTGGAAAGCTGATATACAAATACTGAATGACTTGGCATGAAAAATGAATCAAATTCAGTAATATCAAACTTTCAGAAAGACTGAACACTCATGGATTTTTTTTTTAAATTACTTCTACGTAGGGTATTTGAAATATGTTTGCAGTTCTGTTTAAATAAGAAAAATGCAATGACTAGTCTATAAAATCCCTTCGCCACTTCATTGATCTCACCAATTTTCCTGATTTTCAGCATGCAGACAAGCAGCAAGGATTAAAGAAGGGCTGAAAAAAGTGTTCCTGAAGCAGAAACGGATATTTAGCCACAGAGCTGTTTGCCCTACTTATGCATTCACTTCATGCAACTTGGTAACTGTGAAGTGAGTACTTGACAAAAAAAGGGGGGAAAAAAAGGATAAATCCTCTCTCTACTTGAGTTTCCAGGCTTGGGAGTTGGCATGACAACTGTAAGCCAGTAGTCAAGTCAGGCACCGACTGAGAGTAAGAAGCCGAAAGAAACCAACAGAAACATAGGAAAACCAGGAATACAGAGAAGTGCTGGGAAAAGAAATGATAAAGTGTGGACATCATAGAGATTTAGAGGTTACTCACTAGCGTAAACAGTGAGTTACTATGTCCCTGCATAGCAGTAGGCAGAGTATCATATAGCTGAGGTGGTGACTCGTCGTTTCTCCAGCGAATAAAAAGATTGTGCTACTCTAGGCAAAACTCCAGCTCTGTTGTGTGCCAACAGAAACAGCTGATGAGGCTGCACAAGAGCAGTTTCATAGTGGACTGCAAGTAGTGATACAAAAAGAGTTTATCAATCTTCCTTTACCATTGAAGCAAGCTTGATTTCTAGAAAATAGGTATTTATACCTAAATCAAAGGAAAGAATTAAGATGGGTGTCAAAAAATAATATCTGACTTTTTTATGGATAACTAAAAAAAAAAGAAAAAGGAGAAAATAAGCAGATTTGTGAACAAAGGAAACATTCATCGATATGGTAGGATAGGTTATTCTACATCTTCTTCTGTGATGTTTTTAGTTTTTATTGTTACCTCAGTATTTTGACACAGTAAATTCTCCTCTGTCTCCAACCGCCAGGTAAGTTGAGAGTAGAGCAACAAGCCTACTCCACAACACTGTACACATAGATTTGGATTGGCCTCGGGAACCATTCTGTACTGGCATCACTGTCATGTATGAAGACAAGTAAGGTCAGATTAGCCCACAGCAGGTCTTCAGTCTCCTATTTCCTTATCCAAGGAGAGTTGTTAAAATGTCCTAATTCTAATAACCTCTTTCAGTTAAAATTATGACCTGAAGTTGTTTCTGCACAATGACAATCCTAGTCCTTGCTTTTTCTTTCTTTCGGAAACCTGGTCATTATTGCCATGCTTGTCAATTGACTAACAAAGTCTGTGTATTCTTATTCCACTTTTAATAATACATCTATTTTAAACACAAACATAGCAGTGGCTTAATGTGTATTTTATTCTTTAATCTACTAAGGCCTTGTCTGGTTTTGGTTTTGGTTTGGTTTTTTTTTTCTGCCAGAAGCATGCCCTTAAGCAGGAGCAAGACCAGAGACTCTCACTTTTATTAAGCTAGAGAGTGGACTGACCCCACTGCCACTGGCATTTCCTACTTGAGCTGAAGAAGTGAGTCCCACCTGTAGTCAAGCTTTCTTCCAAGCATCCTATTTTGTGTTTATTCTGCTGGTGGGCTTGGCAATTCTGAAACAGGAAAAAATGAATTTTCATTGAGTTGGGGAAGTTTGAAAGCTTCTCACATGGTAAGACAAAAAAAGTTACAGCGTTTATGCCCAAGTTGCAACAGATGGGAATTCTTCCATTCCTTTTGCTTCAGATATTTATTTACTAACCTATTAATACAATTATTCTTTTGAGAACTGATATTTGACTTTGCTAATTTTAACTTGAAAATTGCTGACTCGATTGTATTCACAATTAATTATGGCATAATATAAAATCACAATTTGTACAAACAAGGAAAGAGAAGGATCATCTCCCAAAGGTATAACAGTTCTTCAACACACAAATTCCACTTCGTGTGATGTTTCAAGTATGAAAATAACAAACAGCAGTCCACAGAGGAAGGCTTTGCTTATTTCAAGTAAAGCTGTCTTAAGGAGGAAAGCTGGAGAGGACAACCCCAAAACACAAAGTTGTTCTTAACATAGATAACACTGGACAAAAGAGGACGAAGTCCCCTCCTTACAATTTTGAAGTAAGGGACTAATCAGAATAGGTTGTTTACCTCACAAAGGTTTAACGCTACTTAATCTTTTATTAGAAATGTTAATAATTCTATGTGCTTAAACAATTCTATTGCTATATACATGGCTTTTGTGCCAGCTTGGGAGACGCTCTCCCCACAATGTACATCACAGATATTTTCATCTAGACAAAATAATGTTTCAATTAGTAATAAAAACCAGCTATCATGGAGGAATTAATCAGGTTGCTCAACTCACATGATGCATCATGCAGATATTATTTGGGGCAAAAAGAAGACATTAATAAAGTAATTCTAAGAATACAGAATTAGAAATTAGAATTTGGAGAAGAGAAGGCTCAGGGAGACCTTATCACTCTCTATAACTACCTGAAAGGAGGTTGTAGTGAGGTGGGTGTCGGTCTCTTCTCCCAAGTAACAAATGATAGTACAAGAGGTAATGGCCTCAAGCTGCACCAGGGATGGTTTCGACTGGATATTAGGAAACACTTCTTCAGTGAAAGGGTTGTCAGGTATTGGAACAGGCTTCCCAGGGAAGTGGTGGAATCACTGTCCCCGGAAGTGTTCACAAACCATGTAGACGAGCTCCTTAGTGACATGGTTTAGTGGTGGACTTGGCAGTGCTGGGGGAATGGTTGGACTTATCTTAAAGGTCCTTTCCATCCTACTTGATTCTATGATTCTATATATATAATATATGCTATCACTAAAAGTCATGCTGAATGTTAAACCCCTTGATTATGGTTATTATACACAGTGAGGTCCTCAGTAAATCTTAAAGAATGACCTGCTTCAGACACACTTTTGTACTACAGCATGAACAAAATGGATGTTATAACTGAAAAGTTGCAACTGTACTTTCCTCACCTTTCTTATTAAATTTCAACTTTGTTGGACATGTTTCATTTTTATGTTAATTTGGCCTCCTACATAACTCAATTTCTTCAGGTTATAGAAGATTTAAAAATGCTTACAGGAGGGACCGAGTAAAAATGAAGCATGCTGATGGACCAGCACTTTAACTGGTGCAAAGATAAGCCAGTAATGGAACAACAGATAATGCCAGCTGAAGATTTGGCCTCAACCACAACGTATATTCAGCTTAACAGAGGAGTCACTGAGGCAGAGAAATTGATACAAGTCAGATATTCTGTGCTTACTGCACTTTCTCTTTAGAAAAGTATGTGTATGTTATACCACAGACACAACTGTATTGTTTCATTAAAGATTCCAGCCAAATGGTATTTTTTTAAAAAGACCAGTCTCCATACTTTCAGGCTGGATAGCACTGGTTAAGCAAGTATCCTGGTGGCATTAGTGTTTACTTTCTTTTCTCACATGGACCATATGATCAACAGTAGGTCAGCTATAACCAATCACTGCACTATAAAATTTTTTATGAAAGAATAAGGACAATTAAATAAGCCACTTACAGTAATAAACACAGATCAGAATGACTGAATTCCTCAATAACTAACCTGAAAATATCATAAAAATATAAATCCACAAGATCTTTTGTCTTGTTGACAAACTACGTCTAGTTCTTCCTTCTGCCCCTATTCCCTTTCTCTGCCTCTGAAACCAACTTTCTGAATCTACACTGATTAAGAGTGAGATATCTGTAACATGATACATTTGCACTGATTGTATAGATTGCTGTTAACAAGCAGTTCATCACAAATGTGGCTTCTATTAAGTTCCATTACTTTCAGGATGTTAATTTTGCTACAGGCTTATTTTCCTCCTTTTGTGCAAAACCACTACCCATCATGTTAAACAAACAGAGGTGGAAGAAAAAATAGGAGTCAAAACAACACTGACAGAACAATGCTCATGCAGATAACTAAACATCCAGCATTAATCTGAAATAGTTTCTTTTTGACACTTAATTTTACAGTGACTAATTGAACAAAGCCCTCTCAAAACTACATGTTATTCTATTCATATTATGCAAGGCTACAGAAATAAAAACTATATTGTACACAACTATAGAAATTAATACTCTAACCCGTGTGCTACATGACAAACTTGTTAAAAGTTCTTCATCAAAGAAAACACTCAGTTTAGAACATAACTTTGCATCCACTGTCCAAGTAACTTCAGACTTCCCAGAAGATTGTGACTTTCAAGCAGGACCACTGTGGTGATACCTGGAAGTAGGTGAGGATTGTTTTTCACCATCTGATATGGAAAAGAAAACTAGTTAATATTTAGAAATAGAAAAATATTCTACCACCATAGTTCACAGGAGTATTAGAGTCCTTCAAATGTTAAGAAATTAAGTTAAAAATACATGAAAATCACATTAAAATATACTATGATTCTAAAAGTTGAACATTTACCTACAAAGAAATTCCAGAGTTTAGGTTGCCATCACAACTTTGTCAGCACTTATGTACATATATATTAACATACATTTTGGTGTTAAGTATTGCATAATTCTTTATGAATAAGCAGGGGTCTTGGGGAGGTCTCAAAGGCTTGAGGAGGTTGTTACCCTCAAGATAAAAGGACCTAAGAGTGCAATTGTACAGGAGACAAGAACAGGAAGGGTTAAGGAGAAAAAGTATTTCTTTAGTTCAAATACTTAAATGCTGCCACGGAGAAGTAGATTCTGTCTTTGTCTCTATCACAGATCAACCCACAACCCCCACAACTTTGGAGTCCTTTATTTCATGGCTGTGTAATTTGAAACATCTGGGAAGTCTGACTTTCAAAACAAGTGACCTCTAAATTAAAGGTGCAAGTTTAGCTAGCAGAAACTATATACTAAATATTTAAATATTACATAAATTTTAATTACTGTAAAGCAGGTGATGAGCCTCTCAAATTAGACACTCAAAAACTAATGAGCTTTGATCTTCAATTAACCACCCCAAAACCAATACTTCCCTGTCTCACCAGCATATTTTTAAGGTAAGACTTCTTACTTACAGTGCTGAAAACAACAAGACGCATGCATTAGACCAGCCTATATGTCCTCTCCTACTACCGAAACTGTTTTAACACTCATCATCCTTACTATCCTCCCTGCCTAAATTCTACTCTTCACCATATCCTTTTTGGGATTATGAATTACTTTTTCTTCAGACCATTTAATTGACAAGTTAATTTTGAACTCTGACCCTACCCTCCAATATCTGTGGCTTCTCCTCTGTGTAGACTGCCAGAAAATCAAATCAGCATATTCTATTCCATCATCCAGAATTTTAATGACAGATAATAATGCACAGCAGCCACAGGATAATTCCTTGCAGAACCAAAGCTAATAAGCCTGACAAGTTTTAGAGTAATTACCAACATAGATCAAGTATACGTTTTCCAGTCACTTTTAGTCACACCTTACACTGTTATCGTCTAGCCTACATGTTCTTAGACCCTGAGAATGTAAGAGTAACTTCTTATTTATGCTGTGTGTTCTTATTAATTCTCTCCTCACCAGCTCTATACGTTAAGATGTATGTCATAGCAAGCCTCTCTTTTGTCCACAATGCTGAACAGTATCATGTACTCTTCTTCAGAACAAATCGGAACATATCCAGCTACAGTAATTTGTAAACTAATAGTATGAAGTATAATGGAATACTACCAATAAATCAGCCATTTTAAACAAGTCTCAGCTACAGCATGGAGCAACAACTTTGATCCAATATCACGTTTCATCATGTGGTGTTAAGTACATGTAATCAAAATGCAAATATTTATAAAAATAAAGAAGGCAAGGGCTGCAATGCATTTGCTTCTACTTCATTATTCTAGGTACTCTCATTTTAATTAGTAAATGTTTTGAAAAATTCCACAAACACGTTACCAAGGTACTTACACGAATGAAGTGACTGCACAGAGCAATTCCCAATAAAAGACTGGAAATTTGTATTTCTGCTTCAAAGGCTCACTGCCTGCAGTGTTAAGAGAAAGATGTTTATGTCTGCCCCCCTACTTATACAAATATCCACAGGTCAATTTATATAGCAATGTTTAGTGCTTAAAACTGAAGGATTCTGTAACGCCGCCTTATTGCCCATTTTCGCTAAAAACTGTGACTCTCAGTACCACATATGGCCATATATAGCAAAAATGTGGTATTAAGAAGCAGTGACAATATTCTAGAGATTTTTGAATTAAATCTCGAGGTGTCAATGCTGACATATGACACAAACATACAAGTTAGTGAAGAGTGTTGAATGAAATGGCCTCAAGTGATTTCAAACAGCATAATTTTAAGCGCATGAAACTCTCTTCAGGCACCGAAGACACTTTACCTGGAGTTGGGAGTAGATTTCTATCACTCATATGCAAGAAGGAGTAATCAAAACAGAGATGAGACATGCTGGCATCTACAGGGGAATCAAGTCTATCTGTCTATGGCAGTTTCAACCAGCTTGGATTCTTCATCACAGCAAAACACCCTTAAGGGATAGGACTGGGCTCTTCACAAATATCAGAACACTAACTGCCAAAAGATTAAGTACAGTTTTTGACATTTAAGGATAATTTAGACCCCAAGAAGAAATGCATACTAAACAGGAAGAAGTTATGTCAGAAGTTGGAAGGTTGCCTCAAAAGATGTTCTCAAATGATGCTTCCAGCAGCAGCAAAAGAAGAAAAAAACCAAACCACCAAACTGAAACAACTTCTCAAAAGGATGTGAATGGACTCGTGACATACTGTGAGAGCTCATGACTAAACCTGATGCAGTCTTTCTAATCAAAACGTAGTCATGTGCTTAAATGGTTTCTTAAAAATCATCTAGATATTGAGGCCACATCTTTGGGTGAAAACACATGAGCACATGGCCCTATTAATGTCAAACATACGCTGAGTCATAGCAGTTCAGGGTCTAGCATGTAATTTTCAATCATTTAAGACTGCTGTACACTAATTATGAAACAGGAATGGGAGCACATGTTGATGAACTGTGTTGATGACAATTTTTTGATAACTGACAAACTAAGTAGGTGTTCTCTTGAACCTGCTCTCATGAACAACCAAGAATCAGTTGGGTTGGAGAAAGTTCAGGAGAACATCAGCTGCAATGGCCATTACATTGTGGAGTTTAAAGTCCTGAGTCAAGTGAGAAAAATAAATTAGAAAAATTATAGTCCTGGCCTTCAAGAAAGCATATCTTGGTTTGTTCAGTGATCTGCTTAGCAGGACCCATGGGATACTGCCATGAAGTTCAACAAGGCCAAGTTCACCAAAGCCAAGTGCAAGATCCTGTACATGCATCCGGGCAATCCCAGGCACAAATACAGGCTGGGCGGAGAATGGATTAAGAGCAGCCCTGTGGAGAAGGACCTGAGGAGTGTCGATTGATAAGAAGCTCAACATGAGCTGACAATGTGCACTCACAGCCCAGAAAGTCAGCCATGTCCAGGGCTGCATCAAAAGGAGCGTGACCTGCAGGTCAAAGAAGGCACTTCTCCTCTCTGCTCTGCCCTCGTAAGACCCCACCTGCAGTCCTGCATCCATCTCTGGCACCCCAAATACAAGAGCAATGTGGACCTGTTGGAGCGAGTCCAGAGGAGGCCACAAAGATGATCAGAAGGTTGGCGCATGTTTCCTATGGAGACAGGCTGAAAGAATTGGCCTTGTTCAACCTGAAAAAGAGAAGGCTCCAGGGACAGAAACACTGTGTCCAAATGGCTTTTGAATATCTCCAAGAATGGAGACTCCACAACTTTCCATGGCAACCTGTGCCAGGGCTCAGTCACCCTCATAGTAGAAGTGTTTCTTGGTGTTCGACAGACCCTCCTGTGTTTTAGTTTATACTCACTGCCTCCTGTCCTGTCACTGGGCACCACTGAAAAGAGCCCGACTCCGTCCATCTTGTACCCTCTCCTCAGGTATTAACATATATCGATGAGATCCCTCCTGAGCCTTCTCATCTCCAGGCTGAACAGTCCAGCTCTCTCAGCCTTTCCTCATATGACAGAAGCTCCAGTCCCTCAATCATCTTAGTGGTCTCGCGGTTTTTGCAGTTGTTTTAGCACTGACATATTAAAGCAAGTCCAGTGAAGGACCATGAGGCTGAAGCATGTCGATGTATGAGGAGTCACTGAAAGAGAAGTATTTGTTTAGCCGTAAGACAGCTTTGCTGTCTTCAGCTGCCTAATGGGAGGCCCTGTGGTACCTCCATCCTTGGAGAGCTGACAGAGCCCTGACCAACCAGATCTAGTCGGGAAGCTGGACTGACACTGAGTGATCCCTTCTAACTGCATCCAGTAGGGAGTGTTTTCTATTTTTCTGCATATCTATCAGAATGTGTTTTATCAATTAGTAATAGAAGTCCTGATCCAAGTAGTATTTTTCGGGGGGGGGTGGGGAGGTGTGTTCTGCTACACTTTCCAAATTACAGGAATAGAAAAGAGCATCTATCACAGTAAAAACATGGCAAGAGAGTATTACCCATTACAAAAGAGATTAAATACACATATCCTTTTATGGAGGAAGAGAAGAAAATGTTTGCAAGAACACTTGCCTGATTTATTATCCCATTATGGAAAAACTGGCCTAACAATACTGCAAAGATTCAGTATATAAACAGATAATCATGCGAAAGAATCGCAGACACTGCAACAGCTAATTGGCCCTGCATAAGCTACATAAGCATTTGGTTTACATAAATTATACCACTCTTACTCTGCCATAAGTAGGGTTTTTCTCCTTTCTTACTATCACAGATGCTGAACTACACAAAAAGCACATACTTCCCTTAAACAGTTTCTCAGTCAGGAAATAAGCATTGGATAAAGCAAAACATAGCAGCTAAAAAATTGGTTAGATTTTTGCGAGCATGATTCAGCCAATCTAACTGATGAAAGCTAATTTGTAAGTGATCCATACTGGCAGAGATCACAATACAGAAGAATGCAGACACCTAACTCTCAATTTATTGTTATGAAATACTGGTATTATAGCAACAACATCCATTACTTGATTTGCATTTAATTGTATAGATTGAGCCAGCTGATTCTCACTTGCAGACAGAACATGTGAATACATTTTTACCTGTGGATACAGCTACAATTCGTTTCACATACTCTACACAGGGAAAGACAAAAAACAGATCTGAAATTGCCTGGACAGTAAACTAATATGCACAAAGGAATAAACTGCTATCATCAACCTGGAACTGCCAACCCAGAGGAAGCCTCAGAGGCACAACCTACCCTATGCGAAATTCAGTGAGTTTTGACTGTTCAACAGATCATGCACACAATGGTAAAAGCATGTCTAGACTAGCATCATACGCCAAAAACCCATAAATGCTTTACTCAGAGGTTTAATTCTGAAAAGATTTAAAGATACGTGCAATCACCAGAGCCTTACAGGCCACAAACCTCTATGGGCGATAGGTCCAGATATCTATTAAACATCTGGTAGATTTCATTCTGTGGAGCAGAACAGGCATGTAATATTAACTGCTGGCCTGGGAGTTATGCTTTACTTCTGAAGAACTGGATGCGGCAAGTGACATTTCATTACATGTGAACACAAACCACTTCATCAGGAAAAGGTTTTATTTAAAATGTTAAGTACTACAGTAAGAGCAAACAACAAACTATATAACATTCGTGAACTCCTTGCGCAATTTCAAAGGAGAAAAAAAAAATAGCATGTTTTGTTTAAAGGGAGTTTCTCATGGGGATATTGCCACAGTCCCAGGATACGCTGGGATAGGCTACACCAAGCATGCTTCTTCGACTCCATTTCGCATTCCAACTACAAATATCTGTTCAATCTCTTTCAACCACCAGACCTCTGACCAGTGCCAAGATAACATCTCTCGAAAAAACAACAAAAAAAAATGAAAATCACAGAGGTATTTGGTCTTAGGCGTAACAAACATATGGATATTCCTCAGCCGTGAAAGAATACCTTATTTAACGTTAGTTCTCTCATAATCATCACAGGGATAGATTTGTATCAGTGGAAAGACAGTATTTCTGGTTTTGCTCTTTGTTCTTGGCCCTTCAAACTCCTCATACTTCAAATCTTAACCATGAAGGTGTATTTTAAGATAACTTTTAAGAACAGACTATTTTGTAATCCACCTCTCCAGTTTTTCATAGTTGGATTTATACTTTTTCTGTTGGATTTATGTTTTTTCAATTTGGGGTAAAAGAAAAGTTTACTATTTCTCAATAATGCATTAAAAACTTTATTGTGTGCTTCGGTAAGGAAACAAGAACTACTGCAGCTGGAAAGTTCCTATTCCAAAGCAGGAAAACAAATGTGGCATCTTTTACCTGAACAGATGTGTTCTTAATGTATTTTGAATAAACACTTCCTACTTGAATTAAAAAAAAAAATAAAAAATCATAAATCATCCAAAATCCCATTGTATTTGTTTATTTTGTTTCTGGTATAAAGTATTTCCACTGTAAGAATAATTGTGCGATGAATTCTCTTCTTAGGAAGCACTAGTAAAATTTTTTTATTAAATTTCTGTCACTTAGAATTCCCCAAACCCAGTGAAAATAATGTTGGCTAAGTGTCAGAAAGCATAAATCAAAAGCAATACTTAAGACACAATTTGACTTAAACCTTGAGTATTTGCAGTGACACGTGACTAGAAAAAGATCTATGGTGCTCCTACAGGAAGGACAGTTCATAAATTGCCCTCATAAGCTTGAGCATGTTTCAAAAGAAAAACCCAAAGGAACAGAAATAAGCATACCATTATGCAGAATGGTTTTCTGAAATTCCACTATTTAAAGTACGCCACAGTGAAGCAAATTTGTAGAGGGGAAAAGTGACTAGTCAAGTGGGCTTTGCTCAGAATTAAAGAAAACTGAGAGCCAGAACATCTTCCCTTGCACTGTAGTGGTGTTGAGAATGAGCAAAGAAACACACAGTTTTTGTAAGGTGAAAAAATTTTGGCACTTTATCCTGAATATTAGACATGATGTGATAGATCCTGAGAAGAAAAAGCTGGAAAGTGAAAATATATTTGATAAGGAAGAGACTGAGCTAAAAAGTCTGGATTCTTAACCTGTGGACATTCAAATCATGAATGAATGCTGGTTGGGTTTCTTTCATAACCTAGGGAAAAAAGAAAAAAGGTTAGTAAAAAGTTCCTCCTGTGAAACTTACTCAGATTTGTTTCAGGAAAAAGAATACTAATCAAGCATGTACTGCTTGAAATAAAGCAGTTAAAAATAATAAAAACACAAACTTTCCATGCCATTCAAGAAACAGACAAACTTCTGTCCACCCTCAGAAAACAATGCAGAGACAATTTAGGACACAATTTTAAATCAAGTTAATCTAAGAGCATGCTTGTTTGATGACAAGATAGTGCATATGACTTCCCTATGATGGTGCAAATATGACTTCCCACATCAGCACAATGCAATTATCGCTATGAAAAAATCATTCTT
The DNA here is from genome assembly GCF_000696875.1 of Nestor notabilis. NCBI lineage: Eukaryota > Metazoa > Chordata > Aves > Psittaciformes > Psittacidae > Nestor > Nestor notabilis. The sequence goes on along the minus strand of NW_009936182.1, from coordinate 1,066 downwards.
CATAAGGCCCAGCCTGAGCTAACTACAAGAGCTAGGAATTAAGAGAGTCACAGTTCTTTTGACTGAGACAAACCTTATCCCTTCTCTTCAAGACTTCAGATTGCCAGTGTGCTTTTCAGGCAAATCACTTCCATGCACAACACCATGCTTCATGCTCCAGAGCAGACTTGGAGCACACTTCATATTCTCCCAACAGCTAAAAAGCAGGATCAAATCAGTTAGATCAAAGTAACACTGCTCCATGAAAGCAGACAACAGGGACTCAGCACGAAGTACCACACCATGTTACCTGCTCATGCTGACACAGCCACTAAAAACGAAACTTCCATGAAAGCTATCTACATTCTGTCTTCTGGTGAGAGAAAGGAGCATGGCTTGTATACTGCTTTCGTCCAGCAGTGAATGCAAAGTGTGTGCAGTTGGATTCAATTTCATGTGATACCCTATTTCCCAATGTATTTATTAAACTTGCAACATGACATTTCTCTCACCATCACTGACAGCCTTGTATACACTTCCTATCTAGGCATTTCCTCCTGCGCTTCGACGCTTATTTACCCCGCTGGCGACATCTTAGGAAAATGAAAAATGCCAAAAGGAAAGGCAAGTCATTGAATGGATGGGTATGCAGTCTATGTCGTTTCCAGTATGCTTCCCAACACCTTCCTTTCACTCGGAATTTGTATACTATTGAGAGAAAAAAGAATCTTTAAAATGGCAATTATTTCTAAAGAGCATCTTAATCACCCTGGCGAGTACCTCGTGGAGCTGGAGCTTTTGCAGTTCAACTGCATCTTCACTGGCAGCTTTGTCAGGAACCTATTGGGCAAGATGCTGCAGAGAGAGAATGTAAATTCATTCTTTGATGTACTAGAGGTGGCTTAGTCCTCTGATTATCGTTTGATTAAAACCAAACCTAGTCCTTAATCCATGGTAAACCGTAACTATTGCTTTTGACAGGTTCCTAAACACAAGCAAAAAACGGGGAAGACACGCACAACTGGTTTACTTGTGCTCCCTTCCCCCTCCCGATGCGCAGCTTTATCTGCAGCCCATGTGGCTGGGA
>NW_009936181.1:0-580 GCF_000696875.1 Nestor notabilis | reverse complement strand
GTGAATGTGAGAATTACTTTTCAAAGTGGCAATTTGGGAGAAAAATGACATGTGCCTTCAGTGCGAGGTGGAAAGGTTCTGTTGGACACAGCTGCAATTACACAAAGGGTATCTTCTAAATTTGGCATATACATTGAGTTGCTTATACTCACCACACCTTACATATGGTTTTTGCTTATGATTCATACGGCATTTTAGAATTTACCTGTTTTCTGCTCAACACATTTTAAGCCTCCTATGATCGTAAGTGTTAATGCTGGCAACCCCGAGTAGATAGACTGATTCTTCATCAGCTACAAAGCTGGTTTTGACTTTACAAAAACCCATTTTTGTTCACTTTTGTGAGATGCTGCTCTAAAGATACTGGACTATTGCTGTAAACTCACCTCTGAATAGATGCTTGATCCAAGAACATGATTCCAGGACGAATCTGAAAATGTATTTCAGAAATTTTAAAATTGTGTTTCTTATCTGTATGAATTGAGTTTAATTCTAAGGTCTTACATGCATAAAAAAGATCTCCAACTATTCTGCGTGAGCAGTGGGCAGTCATGGGGAACAGGGGCTTGTTTGAATCTGT
>NW_009936180.1:85024-101983 GCF_000696875.1 Nestor notabilis | reverse complement strand
CCGGCTGGGCTTAAACCACGACAGTGCTCCACATTACCATAGCACCATAGAGATGTGTTATTTTGTGTTAGCAGTAGGTTTGGCTGAAAAAGCAGCTTGTGGCACAGGGCAGTTAGTGACACACCTCTCCATTGAGTTAGGCTTAATCACCACAAAATGCCCTGGGGAAACTCCATGTTTATGTCCTCAATTTTCTCTTGCTTCACTAGGCTCATTTTTAAGACATTTGAAATATGACAACAGAGCTACAGAAAATTGCTCTCTGTGGCATACCTCAACATAAATGTGTTTCATCTACTGCTGATTTCTCCTGCTGCTGTCATCTGGCAATAATTCTTCCCTTTAACTTATAATAGCTTTGAATTAGTTTGGAATTACTTTTCCCTCTAAGTAAAGGAAAAGCTTTTTTTTTCTTTTTTTTTAAATTAGAAAAAAAAAGGTCTGTCTATTTGGATGATGAAAACAGCCCTCAGCAATTTGATTGCTTGAGGTCCATCTTCTCTATGCTAGCCTGCACTCTCTGCCCCACCCACAACACAATAATCCCAAATCCATTCCTGTTTGCTTCCTTGGCAGACACCAATGCTCACAGTCTTGCAGGAGGCATCTTCACCACCCTTCCACTCCCAAAGGAATCGTTCTAATGTCTAGTGGTCTTATGTATTAAAATAATTTCATTTAACATTCTTTTTCAGGTTGAGGGCTGTGAAGTGAGTATCCTTGATTAGATTAATAGATATTGGTTTTAAGAGACATGCGTTTTCACCTTTTACGACGCACTGAATACTTGGTTAGCTGTAAAGGCTATTATGCTAGGCATATATTATGTTCACTTAAATATGTTTTTATCTTTAAGAAACCTTTAAGAAGCTTATCGGAGCAGAGGTAAGTATGTTCTCTCTGCAACTGCCATGTACAATTGAGTTTTCTTGCCCCCTTCCCACCTGGGGAAGACCTCTGCCTCCGTGTGAAGCAGGGCTTGGGTTGGCTCCCCTCTGATCCCATGCTTTCATGCTGTTTTGGAGATGACACAGAGCAATGGTGTTAAAGGCATTTTAAGCATGTACATTTCTCTTTCCTGTATCCTTACATTTGAGATGGAAAAGACTCACTCTGCACAGCCTTTCTCCATGCTGCTACAAAAGTGCTCTCTGTGCATTTAATGAACTCATTTTTTGTCCTGTGTAGCAGGACATGATCAGAAATGTCTGTGGCTTCTCAAGGGCACCATTTTTTCATGTTACTCAGGAGGACATGGTACATCCATGCTTTCAAATTTAAGGTGCAAATAGATGCCTAGCTTTTCATGCTCCTGAAGTTTCCAGCTGAGGGGTTGTCCCAGGAGAAATTGAGAGTGAAGATTTCTCCAACAAGGGGCTGAAGTACCGAGGACCAAGGTAATTCTGTCCTGGTAGAAGAGCTCATGCCATAGTCACTTTGCATGGGTGAGAATGTCGTTTGTTAGGCTGTGCCTAACAAACCAAGTGTCAGACCTAGAACAGAATAGCAATCGCATGTTGTATTGGCCACTTGTCAGCTCCTCTACATCATCCCAGCGGTCTAACAACTCTTCCAAATTTATCATTTGTCTTCCTCAAAGTTTCTTTTTTTTTTTTCCTTCTGGCAGAGACTGCATATATTTTAGCTGTTTAACGCAATCTATTTTCATGGGGTTATTTTCCTGCAGCTGCAGCTATTTCAGAGTAACTTATAACAGATTAACCTCCACGATGCAAGCAGAGTTAAACATTTCTTCCTGGTGCAAAATCTTGGTGTGAAATGGTGCAGCAATTAACTGAAATTTGTTAGAACAGAGGGATCTTCTAGTCTCACTTTCTGATTAAAGCTTCTGCTTTAAAATCTTATCCATTTACCCATCTACATATCTTATTGTTCTCCCCTCCAGATAAGGGCTTTGTACAAACACCATTTTAATTACTTTTGTAATTAGTCAGCAGTGAAATCTGTGAGGTGCCTGTTATACATATTGAAATCTTTGCTGCTTTTTTCATGTATTATACACAAATTCTAATTTACTATTTCAAGTTCAATTAAAATTCTCTTATAATTCTTACATGTGCCCCTCCAGTATCACTCTGCTAATTCTTCTTGTGACATTACAGTCTAGATGGCATCACAAAATCTCATTTGTTTCAGAGGAGAAAACATTTCAGAAAATGAAGACTTGGAGCAACATTTGAAAATTTTATTTTTAAAGGAGATATCTTCCTAGTTTGCTGAAAATTAAATAAAAATAAATTGGTAATTAATATTAGAAATGCTAGTTTCAGGTGACTGAAATACTTTAAACAAAGATGAAATATTACTGTGAATTCTGATTTGTTTTAAATTTAGAAACAGAAGTATTTCTAAAAATATTTTAAATTGAAAAATAAAACTACATTACTGTCTCTTGAACTTTTGTGGTAAGGGTATGATACATGTCAAGAAAACATCACTGTCATTCCATCTGTACTTTAAGAAAAAAAAAAGATAAAATTAAGAACAATTTTACTTTCAAGTCAGGTTTCCCTTAAATGAAGGAGTACTAATGTGATCTGAGATTAGCAGAAGAGCTGCTGGTAGATCCCGTTGACCCTGCATGCCTGCCTTCAACTTTCTGCAGCCTACATGAGTGACGCTTTGAGTTGTTAAAGGATATTTAATCATTTTAACAGTGGCACATGCCTGGCTCACGGGCAGCACAGTCCTGGTGGCTGAGGCTGGTGGCACAGCAGCACACTATTGTGCAAAGATGCTTTTTGTTCTCGTCAGTAGTGCTTGATTTACACACTCTGATTAGTGCTCGCCCAAAGCAAGCAATAAAGCTGCCAACATCCTCTTGCAAAGCCCTGGAGAAAGATGGGCTGTGCACATACCAGGGTTGTAGTGGGTGTTTCCTGGCTCAAACGCCTCCTTGGCAGCACATCAGCTAGTGCTGTGTGGCAGAGGGAAAAAGCAACTCATAAACCTGATGTTCCCAGGAACAAACAAGAAAACTGCAGGAAAAGACCTTGCAAATCCAGTGTAAACAGTTAATTCTGTCCTACATGATCTTCCTCTCATTTTCTGGGTGGCTTCTCACTGACTTTAATGTACCATTCCCACAAATGAAACATCTTTAACAACCCTTTCCTGTTTGCTGCTTATAGTTTTACAATTCACTTCTGTGAGAAGGTATTTTCAGTCCTTATTTAGAGACAGCATTTGATAATTCATGTCTTTCACTGCCCCTTGACTGTATCTTGCAACTGTTTTGTCACTCCCTGCTTGCTTCTGGCATAACACTTGGAATGGTGTGCAGCAATCTAGCTGTAGTGTCAGTAGGAATCACATAGCTAAATCAGCAAGCAGGGCTTGAAATGGAATCATATTAATTTAAATTATTAATTTAAATGAGATGAGGATGAGGTCACAGGTTCGTTGTTAGTATTTATATGTTACAGAAACTCTTAAATTGGTCTCTTCCATTTGTTCATTTTACTATGGGAAGTTACCCACAAAGCGTTCATTAAGCATGAAATTCTCATTTATGGTTGGAGTGAAGTTCCTATAATACTTTCTTCTGGTTTACATGGTAGATCTGACTAGTATCTGCCTGAGAACATTTAATGCCTGGCTCACAGCTACTGGTAATTTTTTTTGGCTGTAGCTATTGTTTATCTCAGTTCAGCCTATATGGGATCTTCCTGGCCCTTGCATTCAGTTCACTTTCGATATCGGCCCAAGAGATGACGCTGTGGCACAGACAGTCTCTTAGTCTGGACTTCATCCTGTTCCCCTTGAGTTTTTGTACTGTCTGAACTAATTTAAAATTAACTCTCTTTTGAGTGACTTACATCACTCAAAGTTGTTTTCAGGTAGGACAAGAGCCCATGTTGAGTCTCTTTGTGTAGTCCTCAGGGTTCAGCTCTCTTGCAGTAAGAGGTCTAGAGTGTTTTGTTTTATTTTCAGCTGTACATATCTGTATGCTCCTGCCTAGAAGTGCAATACAGGCTGTGCTGTCCCCTCTGTGCTGTCCACTTGAAGCAGTGCAAATTGGCTGTAAGACTTCAACTGTAGAAACTTTTTGAATTTGCTCTGCCTTGGCATGATCTGCATTGTAAAGTGCAGAGCAGAGGAGAACCAAGCCTGTGCTCACCACATTGACATCAACACTAAGATAAGCCTTTGTAGAAGTAATAGGAAATGATAAATGTTCACCGACTATTTTAATCACATGGACAAAGGGATTCTGGAATGTCAGGTTTAGAGCTTTACTAACGTACAGTTTTAATACAACATGTTGTCTTAACTTGTTCTCAATGATAAGGAGTACTCTGGGGACATCTTCTAGCTTTCATGCATTTGACCTTCCTGCTCTAGACATTGACCACTTTTATATTTTTCCCTCTGTGCAGTGTAGGTGGTTTCTACATCACCTTCTGTAATTGAAGCTAAGCCCTGAGCTTGTGTGGGAGATACTTAAAGCCAATGAACAATAAAACAAATGGAAATAGTGTCACCTGCTACTTTCCATGTATTGGATTTCTGTTGCTATGTTGTATGGACATATTACACCTGGTGCAGAAGACACAGAGTTTTTTTGATTTTGGTAGATTGTTTTGTATTTGTTTGTTTGTTTGTTTGTTTTTCTTGGTGTCTGCACTTGGAGATTTGACTCTTGAAAAAAATTCAAGGGGAAGAAAGGAATGTGTTGGGTGATGGTGAGACTGACAAACAAAGGTAACGTGAATTATGCATAATCTTGAGCATTCTCCTTCAGGAAATAGTAGGACTTGGGTAGTGCATGACTGGCAGAGAGGACCTTGAACAGTAGATCTGTGAGACTTATTTATTTGCCAGTGCAGTCTTCTAGGAAGATTAATTATCAGACAGAAAAGCCTGGAGGGCTCATTTTTTGTTCTCATTCTACAAATTTTGGACCAATAAAATAACTCTCTTTTCTAGTACTCCTGATTAGCTGTACAAGGGTCTAGTAAGGCACACAAGTGCACAGGATTATTCAACCTGGATATGCAAATAAGAATGTATTACAGCTCTCACTGGCTTTTATGACCTTCATTAAGCACAGGGGAACAGTTGAGTCTGCATACATTGACTCACACCTAGCCAAGATCATAAACTACAATGCAATGCAGCTCCCTTCGCTAAGGGCATGCAGAGTGCAGTGGAAGTCTGTGCAAAACTTATACAGCTCAATGCAGAACTGATTTTAGTGTTCATGAAGCTCAAATATCAAGCCCTCCTAAGAAATTAACACACAGGGAATGGACAGATTTAGACAGGAAGGGTTTATGAGCTGTACGCATGTAGGAATTGCAGACTATGACTGCCAGTAACCACATACCTGGCTTTTTGAATCACTAGTATGTGCTGCAGTTGCTACACAGGATGTGTAAACTATATCCACTCAATTTTGTGAGCAAAGCATCAAGACCTGTTTAATATGGCAGCTGTATTTAATGTACATGTAATTAATAAAAAATTCTCTTCGATGTATTTGGTATCCCAAAGCAAAATCAGATAAATGGGAGATTAAAAGTACCTTTAGATTTATCATTTTTAGCACTTCTCCACATGTAACCTAGAATGGACTCAAAGGACTCCCAAGAGTCTCCCTTGGTAGTCAATACCTTTCAGGATATGGAATTCCATGGCTTATTAGCCTTTGGGGGAGGCAGAGAATAAGAGGGATTTCAGTGGATTTATTGAGAGTTTCAAGGTTTTAAAGTACTATCTATCTACATTATGGGAATTGTGAGGTCTGAAATGTCTGCTTTTCTTCCTGGAGCCCATCTGTATGGGAAGGAAAAGGTGGCCAGCTGTGATGAGTCTGGCTGAGATGGTGCTAATGTTCTCCATAGCTGCTTTCATAGTGCTGTGCTTTGTGTTGGTACCTGGAAAGGTGTTGATAACACACCAGTGTTTTGGCTATAGCTGTGCAGCACTCCACAGCATCAAGGCTATCTCTAACATTCCTCCTCACCAGTAGGCTGGGAGTAAGACCTTGCAAGGGGACACAGCCAGAACAGCTGACCCAGTCTAACCAAAGGGATATTCCACACTGTATGATGTCTGTTCAGCAATAAAAGCTATGAGAAAGGAGGAGGAGAGAGGACATTTGTTATTGGGGCACATGTTTTATAGAGCACCTGCTATGTGTCCTGAAGCCCTGCTTCTTGGGAAGTGGTTGGGCATTGCCTGCTGATTGGAAGTAGAGAATAAATCTTTTGTTTTCCATTGCTTCCATTGGCAGCCTTTGCTCTTGCTTTAAGAAACTGCTTTTATCTTGACCCATGATTTTTTTCCATCTTATCCCCACCCCATCCTTCTGAGGAGTGGAGGAATGGCTCGATGGGCATCTTGTATCCAGCCAAGGTCAACCCACCACTCTCACCTGGATTTAGTGCAGTTTTAGAGGTTTAGCAATGCTAGAATAGCTGACCCTGTACAACCATAGTGTATGTTTTGAGTTTGAAGTTTTTGCTTCTTTCCCAGCTTGCACCTAGGTTTTGTGTACTGATGATGTTGGTAAGACACTGGTGATGTATCTAATCCAGAAATTCCTGGAGCCATCTGTTTTATTGATACCCTTACAGCAGTGCTGCAGCAGAGGTAGCTGTAATCGGCATGCTGGCAGAGCCCTCTTTCAGATCTATATGTGAACATTCCTGGTGGTTAGCAAGCTTTGAGGGATTGTCTCTGGTTAAAGAAATTTCCAAGAGTCGTCCTGCCCCAGATCCCACCATGACTGGCAACCACCAAGGAAGATACAGAAGGAAACAAATAAACGAGAAGTTCTTCCAAAATTGGAAGTTTACCTCATGTTTGAAAAAGCATTGTGAGACTCTGTGTAAACAGCCTCGCTCTCTCTTCATTCCTGCCATAACCTTTTTATTCACTAATGGTAACATTCAGGCTGAAACCTGCAGTTTGTCTGTGGGATCTGATGCCATGATAGCAAATGTGCTATGGCTCTTAAGAAACACATGGTCCTTTCCCTAAAGTACTTTAATGCTGAATTTATAAGTACACTAAGAAAATTATCTTTCATGAAAGGATCCAAAGTTGGATTCCAGGACTTCCATACTGCTGGAAACAATGGCTCAAGTGAATTGATTTTTCTGTATGATCAAATGCAAGTCTGTGGTTCTTTGGAAAGATAGCCTGTCTCAAGACTTGCTTTTTACATTATTCTCTTTGATGGAGTAGGGTGGAAGTCGTTTACCAGAAGATATATTACAAGGTGGTTCAGGCTGGAGGGGAAATAGAGGTCATCACCCAGAGCCCAGGACTGTGCCCAGATATCTTTTGAGTATCTCCAAGAATGGAGACTGCACAGCCTCCATGGGCAACCTGTGCAAGCGCTCAGTCACCCTCTCAGTGAAGAGGTATGTAGGAAGGCGAGGGGGATGTTTGTCTCTGTCTCAGAGTCCCTGGGTGAGTCCCTAAGTGATAGCCCCTGGCTGTCAGCAGGCATGTGAGAGCAGCAAAGTAGGCTGCAATTTAACACTCCTAAAGCAGTGAAGTTTGAGGTGCCATTTAATACTTTAAAGCATGACAGCTCACTAGTTTTCTTTCAGCATTTATATTTTTTCTTGTTATATTAGAGACATCATTACAAATTCCAACTTAGATCTCTTATTAATCATCAGCCCTCAACATTGCAAACCTCGGTGTTTTGTATTTGTAAGGCACTGATAGCCTTTATTTAATCTTGCATCACTCCAGATAAAGTGGCATTACCTTAACGCTGTACATATAATCTGTTCATAATTGGAAGAGCTCCTTCAGGCATCTTATCATTTGAGCTGTGAACACAGTACTTCATTATTACAGCTAGTTAAAAGAATGCTACCTTCATAAATCATAATTCTGTAACTCTCTTGAAAAAGAATTAGTATTTTCCAATATCCTTCTTGTAACAAGCACCTGCAGCCAGTTATTCTAACAGGATAATTTCTTCACAATTAACTATGTAGGTTTTCCCTCTATGAAAGAACAGAGTTTCCTGTTAATGCATTATTTTGGTCAATAATGGGTAGTCGTAAAGGTCAGGCTGTCTTAATACCTGCAATGCCACAACATTTGAGGGAGGAGAGGGGAGTGTTACAAAGATTAATAGGAAAATGCGTAAAGAAATAATTAGAAAAACTCTTGTAATTCAAACAGCTTGCCATCTTCTGCTTCTAAGCCTTGTTAGTCCTGACAAGGAAAGTTCAGAAAGGAGTGATAATTAAGAAAAAGGGATCAATTTATCAATGGCAAGGAGAAATGTAGCCTGCTGAGTTTCCTGCTCAAAGCCCAGCAGAGGGATGGGTGCCTTAGGGCCAGGGTTAAAGATTAAACCTTACTTGCAAGTCAGGGGTTCCTCCAACTTAGTTCTTTGAGAACTTTTTAGTTTTTCAGTGGAGACAAGATCAATTTAGTTTCAGAGATCAAGAACAAAACATAAAATAAGACTTTAGGATGAAGATGCTACTGGCAAATATGGGTCTGTCTCCTTGAGCGGTTGGACTAGAGACCCCCAAAGATCCCTCCCAACTGAAATTCTTACATGCTTTTGTGATGTTCACTTTGCAAAAAGCGTTCCAAATACAGCAGGTTAAATATGTTATCCAAATACTCTTGGAAGGGATAGCCTGTTTCAGGGTCATAATCCATTAAGAAAGATATTTTCATGGTACAGCTAGTATAAATATCATTATTGTTATTTTTATCTGTTGAGTTTATTTCATACTCCTTAAAAATGTTGTCTTTGATAACATTAGTGGTGATCAATGACAGGCTGTAGAAACATCACATGAGTAGATGTACCTACTGCTATATTCATTATAATCAGATGGTGTTACAATAATGTTTTATGAGCCCAGTGAGCAAGTTGAAGGAGAATTTCATAGCTCAAAATGCTGAAAATAGTATCTGCCATCTTAGAGGAACATTAGTGCATCTTTTTTTTGTAATATCACATGGGGAGCTAATGTTAATATATCCACAGATTGTTCCTAGATCCTTCTCTGTGCTGCTGCTCTGAGAAGCAGCATCCTCCTGTTTTGGTATAACACTCTTCATGGCCATAATTTCCAGTTAGGTTTTATAGCACAATTTCACTTCGTGCTTCCCTTGTGTTGGTGCTAACAGTTATTAAGCTTGCTTATGCACTCCTCTTCCTTCCTTCCTTCCTTCTCTGTTTCCACATGCTCTGTATTATATTCGCTCTAATGCTTCTGATCTTGCAAATAGTGCATGACTATTTTTGAAGGTTCAGAAAATGAATGCTTTTGAACTACCTTTCATTTTCGCTACTCCTCATGAAAATATTTTTGAAAAATGTGGATTGCTGCGGTTTTGTGCATAACCTGTTCAGAGGAACGCTTGCAGGCAGTGAAAATCACTGGCTGAGTCACCATTTCAGCAAGGAATGAGGTAGAAGAGACCCAGTGTGGAGTCTGTGAGAGTAAACAGGCATTTGCCCTTATGTGCTAAACAGCAAGAAAGTTCAGGAGCTGCAGAACGCCAAGGGATAACAAAACACTGTTTAAGAAAATAGTGTAAATTTTCCATTGCTATCTTGCAATAACTTTGTTTTACTTAACAGAATAAATAATACAGTGCCTTTGCTATAGGGCTGTGAGCCACAGGAGATATTTCACAGTAAATCAACATTTACTTCCTTGAGTTACAGAGAATTTGTGGCCCTGAGACCATTTGAACAAATGGATGGGAATAGACGGGAAAGAGCACTGTGGGGGTAAAAGGAGTTTTAGAAACTACTCACTGCTTTTTATGTCTCTGTACACCAAGCAGAGAGGAATAAGAATGTTATACAAAGGGATGTGTATGCTTGCTGTTAATTTTTGTGTAAAATTGCTTAGTGTAATATATAGTCTTAAATGTAGTTATGGATGGCTTTTGACAATCAGAACCTTTGCTGTTTCCTTTAACTTTTTATTTCATTTATTTCTGAGGAGGAAAAGACATACTTACTGAAACTGAAATTTTGAGGAATTATGGTTTATTATGAAAAAAACCCAAAAACTCACAAGCAAAATGTGCCCCAATACAACCTTTATCTAAATTTTGTAACTATATAAAGTCGCTATGAGAGAAAAATCTTCTGTGATTGATTTTTAGATATTTTCTCTGTGTAGCGCTAGGAGAGATAAATGTTAATTAAGTTTTAGTATTTTTGCAATAGCGTCTGCCCAGCTCTGTCATGTCTGTAAATGACTGTGGTCCTCTGTCAGGGACCGTGGTGCAGGTGGTGGCACATCAATGATGGAAGCGCTGCCCCTGCCAATGCATTATGATTGTAACACACTCTGATTGCTAGCTTTTGTGAACAGGGCCATCTTTTCAGAGTGCATCTTTTTATGTCCATATATTTCAGGATGCTGAGTGAGTTTTCATAGCTTTTAGGCTTTTCAAGCTGTTCCATCTTATTATTGCCTGTTATAGCTCTCTTAGTATCTTCAGTTAAACACCACCCCTTCTGCTGGCCTTGATCAACCAACTGCCTTTCCATGTCTTCTTTACAAAACTGAAAAAAACCCTGAGAATACTGTTCTCTTGTTATGAGCTTGCAATGGAAAGGTTATTAATAGTGATACTTATGGATGGCTTCTAGATTTTGCTTGGAGAGAAGCAGATGCACTCATTTAGTGTGAAGTTATTGGCTTTTGAAGTGCAACAAATACTACACAATACCTACGGAAAAAATAGTTTTAAATCAACAGGACTGGATAGCTTGCTCCCAAGTGACCTACAAACGATTGAGAGGATTTTTGATGTAACAATTTATTAAGTAATAAAACAAGTAAGTAAATAGAGCTTGCAATACTGGAGAAATCTTAAAAGCTGATCCGGGTTTAATGTGCTAATGAAAAAAAGGGTCAAGTGTGGGTCACCTGAATTATAAAGTATGGTAAAAGGAATCAAGCTCTTGTTAGAGGTACCATGAATATGTGCTATAGTCAGATACAAGCTTAGGCTTTGTACAGGAGTAGCAGGATAAAAGTTAATGTATTTTGCTACAGAAGAGATCAGACTGAATGATCTAATGTCTTTTCTAGGCTTGAAATTGGGCAGTAATTCTTTGGCCAGTCACTGTGGTAAAGTTACACGACAGTCTGCAGGACCCACCATGAATCTCACTTGGAAAAAGAGTTATCAGCTCATTCATCTTAAACTTGCCTGCTTTGCGAGAGCACCATGGCAGGTCCCAGATAGCCCTCTGAATAGTTATGTGCTTTTAATTAGAAAGTGGTATAAGATTTACATTGGTGTTCAAGCCACTTTGTAGCCCTTGCTCCATGATATGCCACTGCATTTAAGTATTCTAACTGCTTAGCTGGTGGGAGAAGAGAGAATTTCCAAGGAATCAGTCATTTTCAGGAATGTGTCAAGGACAAGTGCTTGTGTACAGAATCCAGCCAAAAGGAGCTGGGGTAGGAAGTCACATCTCCCCTCTGCTCCTCCAGTTCAGCTGCCTTCTGGGCAACAATTGAGCTGCAGTCCGTGCACACTCAAAAATTTACCTTTAAGGATGCTTCTGAACATGCTATTTCGTGGGAAAGCAGAGATATTTTTTAGTTTTGGGAGAAGCAGTGTCTTGGCATCATAAATTCTTCAGTGATCATGCAACATTAAAATGCTATGTGTTAAAACTATGAAAGTCTGAAGGTATTTTTAAAAGCTTGTAGAATAGTGTCAGATCATTGTATGCAGTCATGTACAAGCCGCCATATATCATAATGTACATGTACCTGTTGTGTCAGGATCCATGAAGAAAAATGTATTAACTACCATGAGTTTAGCAGGGCACAGAAATATGACGAAATATGACCACAGGCAACAGTCTGCAGAGGCAGACCCTTGCTCTGAAAAAGTCAGGCACCTTTGCTAGAATTAGACTTTTTTTTTTTAGGACTTGAAGGCTGGCTCTGATCTGCTGGCCTTGACTAATAGAGGTTGACTGCCAACCATGGAGAAGTTAGTAGAAAATTTTTCCTTCATGTTATATATAGTTCCACTACATGTATTTGCAGACACCAGTGACACTGGATATCAGTGTGCTGGATACAGTCTGGAGCTTTGTTTGCTTGTTTATATCTGGACATCTTCAGTGTTCAAGAACTTCAGTTCCATTCTGCAATGCAAAATAAATCACATTTAATTTGTCTGCAATAAGCTTACATGTCAAAATCAATTTTAATTGTTACCAAATCTTGATACAGTGCAGAGGGTGTTATATGGCATCAGTGTTATGGCTGGGTTGAACTTACCCTTTTTCTTCTTTAGAGAGCTGTAATAGGAAAACCATGGAAATGTTTTACAGTATGTAGACCTGGTAGACTGAGTATTTTTAATTTTTTTTTTCCATTTTCTGCACTGTGGGATGTAATCATATAATTACCTGATAATTTTAAAAGAAGTAATGGCCTTTTCTCATGAGCAGTCAGGAGTAAGGATGATGCTTGTCACTTAGGCCTGGGTTCTCATTTTCAAATATCTGACTGCAGGGAAAAAGAGATGTAACTGATCTTGTACAGTTAGTTACACACCAGAAAAGAAACAGTTGTTACTTTGGTGAACACATATTTAGCCCTTGCATTAGAAGGTGAGTCCACCAAGTCTCATTCATGGATCTGCAGTGGCAAGGGTTTGTAAATAACATTAATGTGCTTTTTCTGATATGTGAACATGACTATCCTTCCTCTGTGCTGGGATTAAACTTGCAGTGACCTCTTCCCTTTCTCTGCAGAAGCAATATTAAACGCTGGCAGTGTGATTATTCCTGCCCTGTGCACACTCCTTGCCTTCTCCGTCAGGAGTTGATGTGCAAATGTTGACTGGTTGCTGCTATAAGGATGAAGTGCAGTGTTTGCAGCCCTCTACATCTGCTACGGCAATCAAACAGGATTAAGTCCAGACCAACTTTTTTATTTCTCTTTTCTAGGGGTGAAGAAATTGATATATGTAGTAAATACCTTATTTTTCACCTTTTTAAAGGTGTCAAAACCTCTCCCTTACCACCTCCCTAGCCACCCAAGACCAGATTTACTGCCTCTATAGATGATGATATGAACAGGGTTGCTGCTGGTTTAAGTGGGACATCACACGTTGACATTCAAAGGTTTATTCCAGCCTTGGTACGTCAGGCAGCATGCCTGGAAAGCTGTGCATTACTGAGAGTATCTAGTGTCCTGAGCACATCCCCATCCACTGTTTGAGTGGGATAAATGTTGCCCCATTGCAATTCCACGTGAAGCAACAATGAAGGATGAAGTGGTGATGAGAGGAGATGGTTCTGCTCAGATGGGCTATGGGTGCGTTGTTAACCTAAGATCAAAACAACTATTCAGCAGACAGTGATTGTTTTCTAAAGCTTTTTTTTCTAGCCTGTCTCAATTGCATTAATGGGTTTCCTCCTTGGGAATCTGCATCTGGTGTGTGACTGTGAAAGGAGGCATTTAGCTGTTCAGTTTGTACTTAAGAGGAGTTTTGGGTTTGATGGACTGTTCATATGAAGGGCTGCTCCCTGGTAGGGGTAAGGATGCCCTCAATTACACTCAGGCTTCAGCCTGTCTGTATTAGCACAGCTTCAGATCTAGCCTGTCTGCTGTCCCTCCTTATCAGTACTTAAAAGAAATACATAGGGGTGAATCCAGTGCTGCACCCCATCTTTAGTATGTAGGCAGTGTTTAATGATGGCTGTGAGCAGTCAAACATATGAGTCGGGGGAAAGAGCTTGAGGGACAAATTGTTGTTTGTGTATCCCGTACACAGTGCAGAAATCAGCAAATACTATCAACCTGCCCTTCCACAGACCTGGTGGGAGGGCAGCCGGAGAGGTGTTTCTCCAGGTTAGGAGGCTCAATACGTAATTTCACATGGCCAGGTGATTTTCTAGGGCGACTTGACTTGTTTCTGTGATTTGAGTCATGGACTGTTCCCTGAGTGGAGATGGCAACTTATATTCATTAAATAATTCAAGTAATTTTTTTTCTGCAAGTGATCTGCAGCTCCATCAAGCTGTAAAACCAGCATGTGTTGGGGAACTGTCTGTGAGCTGGTGTTCCTGGGGCTCTTCTGAGACACATTTATGACAGTGGATAATATGAATTTCATAGTTAATCAAGAACGAGGGTTAAGGTGCCATAATTCTTTTTCAGAGGACCGTTTTAGGTATTGCAACTCTGCCTTCAGGAAGAATTAATCTTTCCTTTCTTCATTTCCAAATAAGGATGCCATTTGAAATAGTATGGTACTCACCATGTTTACTGACAGTGAAACTGCAGTGTTGCAAAACTCAGCTTCTGTCTACAGCTCTGGTGCTGGATTTGGCTGGACCAGGGCAAAACTGAACAAGGAGCTATGAGGCAACAATGATCTTTGGACATATTTATAGCATCTGGAGGAGTTTAATAGTGTTTAACAGACCTGAGGCATCATGTTTCTTTTTTTGAGCTGACACTTGTAAATACAGTGCTTTGAAATTGCGAAGCATTATGTGCCATAAGCACTAAATGCCGTTATTATTCTTCAGTCTATGTGTAATTTTCCATTCCATGAAAAATTTTCCATACCCTTAAATGCCATTTCAACTATTCAAGATTGAAATTGGCAATGGCATTTGGAAATTTGGAAGAAAAGTAACTGTTGATTGAAACCACTGCACTCTAACTTTGCACCCCAGTGTGTTACAGGCTGGATGCATGGATTGTAATTTATACCAGGTTTCTGGTTCATCTCCTACTTAGAAGGCAGATATTGCTACACACCTTCAAAATTCATTTCCACTGTTTAGCTGAAAAGAAATTTGTGTGTTTTCTATAATCAGAGTCTATACATTGGAAAACCATAATGAATCCTAGCATACTTAAGAAGAGACTGTAATGTCAGGAGTTAAAATAACCCTCTTTTGTGATGGCCTGGGTGCTTTTTCACCTAAACAGACTGCAGTGAGCAAAGTCTAGATTGAGAAGTATGGATATGAGAGATGTATAGGGTTTCTTTTTCAATCTATTTTTTTTTTTTTCAGCAGTGACAAATGGAGTACTGGATTTTGGCATACTACTTGAAAAAGCCTTGGGTCAGCAATGGATTTAGGAATTTGTTAAACCTCAAAAAAGGGTATTTTATTTTTTTATATAAACCTGTTGATTAGGAAGAAGATTTTTCCAGCTACTCTTTGAAATGGCTTTTCTGATAGCAAGACATTATTTTGCAGTAGTATTAACACTGTAGAGAATAATACAATAGCTCAGGTTGGAAGAGACCTCCAAAGGTCATCTAGTCCAACCTGCCCTGCAGTGAGCAGGGGCATCATCATCTACATCACATTGCCCAGAACCACATTCAGCCCAGCCTTGAATGTTTCCTGGGATGGCTTAGAGTTTCCTGGGCATGACAGTGTGCAGGTTGTACTAGAGCAGTTCTCAGTGTTGCATTGATCCCGTATTATTTCTGTTATGGAATAGCTTATGTAAATGCAGATACATGCTCCATTCTGCAGGTTTCATTTAATCAAACAAAACTGCAAAATCTCAGAAAATCTCTGCTTTTAGGTAATAACTTATTTTTTAATTCCCCATTGTTTTTTCTCTTTTTGTGTTCCTTTCTTTGATAGATTGGTAGGAAAGACTATTTCTAGTTTCCAGCTGCTCCTTTAAGGAGGAACTTGAACATAACCCGTGCAACTAAACAACAGTTTGGTGAACTTTTAGAAACACTATTGCCTGTGTTCTTAATGTGATTTATTCCCTTGACATCTCCAGCTGTTTTTGCGAAGTCCACCAGAGGCAACAGAGAGGTTCCCATTACCTTAATGCCTTGTAATCAGGTAATGTGCCAAAGGCAGCTGTAAGGCAGAGGAGTCCTCATGCACCAACATTTGCCTGGAGGACTCTCCTAAAAGGTGAATAATGAAAACAGACCTGACAGGGCTAAACTGAGACACAAGGCACTTTATGCCAAAGCTATATATCAAAGTGTGAAAGGAAAAAAAGAAAAATCTCTACTATGAACTCAAACACTTCTCAGTCCTGTAAGATAGGAAGGAAAATGTTTACACTCTTCATGCAGTTCTGCAGTCAGACTTGAGAGAGAAAGAGTCCTAAATGAGTAGAATCAGGAAAAGCATATCGATATCACAAATTTTCTCAAGTTTGCTTATTATATATATTTATTATAAAATACAGTAATTTTATCTTCTGTCTTCAACTGCTGGTACTTCTTTCTGTATGTATTTCTTCTTTGCAGGGTTGGTATTGGTTTTGTTTTTTTTATATACCCATTAGGTTGAACTGCCTCTTTGACAGTATTCCCCAACCAGCAGACTGAACATCAGCCCATAATCCAAATACTTGTACCCTGGGGACCTTAACAGAGAGAAAATACTGGTAAATTCAGATACAGAATTACAGTTTATTAATTGCTTGGACAGATACAAGGTTTCAAAATATGTGGTCTATCACCTCTCTACACATTTTATCTTGAACCAATGGGTAATAACACCAAATCTTCATGATTTGGATCAAAAAGGCACGTTTGCTTTAAATGAAACATGTCAAGTTCCACAAGTTAACAAACAGGATCAATTAACTCAGTCCTAAAGTGTCCTGATGAGCATCCCAGAGTCTGGACCACAGCAGCATTTTGACATAGATTCCTCCAGTCCAGGAAAACACCTCCTCATTTTTATGAGCCTTTTCTGTTGTTTTATTAACCTTCCTTTTCCCCCCTTTTCCTGCCTTCTGTCTTCTCTGCTGCTGGTTGATCCTCATCGTAACCATGGCTAGCAATGAGTCACCAATACATGTTACCAGGATCCCTCATTAAATCCATGACTCTGTGGAGTGCTGTGTACATTCCGATAAGTGGACAGGTCAAGTACAGCGCTGTCCAATAGAGGGACAAAGCAAGGTGGTACCAATGAATAAAAAACTCCTGCCA
>NW_009936180.1:0-84993 GCF_000696875.1 Nestor notabilis | reverse complement strand
TTTTGCGTGGGTCAGCAGAGCCTCCTTGACATCAAGAGCCAGCCCTAGTGCAGGGTTACCCCAGCGCTGAGGTCTGGGTCAGCTGCCTCTCACCGTGTTTGAACTAGTAAAACTTCTGAGCTGGCAGCAGCTCAGAGATACCTTTAAAAGAGCTTTTTCTTTGTCTGTGGGAGTGTGTTCCCCTGGCACAGGCTCTGATCCTGCAAAGCACAAACTTGCTTTATGCAGAGGTCTTAGCCAAAGAAGGCACTTCTTATGCCTGGGAGTGCCGGTGTTTGGCTTCCTAGCTTTCTGAAAAAAGACACTTGAATCAGTGTTACTGGGTACCTTTGTGGAAGGTAACCAGCCAAAGCAGCACCTGGCAATCATTATGCTTTGCTGGCAAATATCAATATTGTTGCTGCTTTGGTAAGAAAAGGGGACATTTCTATGTTGCAGTGGTGAGCAGATTCTCAGCATTGTCTTTGTACTTATCTCCCCTACTCTGTGCAAAGCTGTCAGCTGAAGTGAGAGGTCTGATGGGAAGAGCGAATAAATGCTCTTTGAACTGGTGTAGGGCACAGGAGCATGGAGTGAAGGGGAAGGGAGGGCAATAACGCGATGGAGAAACTCTCTGTACAGAAGGTGGGATCTGAAACAGATGGAGAAAGCAACAATCATGACTTATGTTGCATAAAGACTTCTGAAAGAGCTAACGACTTGGGAAAATGATCCCACTTGAAAAATAACTTTATGAATTTGCTCTCAGTTCTTTAAAAAACAAAGAAAACAGTTGAGAAACACTTTCACTGTCACTGGTTAATCAGGGAGGCTGTGACATCTCCACCCTTCTTGTTATTCAGAAGCCATCTGGATGCAGTCCTGGGCATTGCAGGAGGCATTGAACCAGTTTATCTCCAGAGATGCCCTCCAGCCACAACTGTCCTGTGATTCTGGGATTAAATGGGCATTTCCAGGCCACCAATTCCCTTGTCTTGTAGGACCCAAGCAGTAGCAGCATCCTACAAGACCTCCTCGCCTTCTCCCTCTGTAGTACATTGAAACTTCAGAATTTTAGTTAGGGTTTTAGGAACGAAGGGTCTCAGAGCTGGTTTAGACTCTTGAGGGTTGTTTTGTGCCTTGTGATCTTCTAGAAGTGGAGATATAATACAGTCTAGCAGACCCACACCAAGGAAGGGTGCTCCCAATGATAGCTTGTGACTAGCATATTGTGGCATGGGGCAGATTTTCTAGGGCTATGAGTCTAATGTCAGGCTGTAGGCTCCTGGATGCAACTCAGAAAAACCACCATCTGGGCTCCTGTTGCTAAACTGTGCTCAAACACCCTTACACAAGGGCTTGTGGCAGGTGTGGAAATCTGATTTGGAGACAATTACCAGGTACTGCATGTCTCTGTAGTGCATAGATGTAAAATAAACCTAGGAGATGCATGCGTGATATGGGCTGACTTAATACTTACCTGGCTTCCCCTGCTTTCATCTGGAGTCAATGCTTATGTACAAGCAGGACAAAAAGACCAAATAAATAAACGCCAATAGCATAGGCATGCATTTATGGGTCTATGTGGTATGAGATGGTAATTCAAGACTGAAGTTTGGTATCATGTGGAAGGGGAATGACATTGTATTTTACTTGAGGACCTTTGGTACCAGATGAAAAGATTATGGCCTCAGGAGATAAGAGTGTTCCTCTTGCATAAGCTAGCTGTAATAACTTCTTAAAGCATATTTAACTTTGTGCCTGCATCATGCACCCTCTTCTTCCTGCTGCCTTCTTAAATCTGTCAGAAAAGCAGGTCCCATTAGAATGTGCTGTATCTGCATAAAGCAGTAGGGTATGGATCCAGCATTAATGATCTTGGAACCACAGTCTCAGACCTTGTGTGGAAGGGGAAAAGAGACCCAAACCAACCAACCTGATGTTAAATACGTTAACAAATAATATTTATTTATGATTAAATAAAATTGAAGAAACAAAGATGTTTGCTCAGCGCTGCACAGAGTAACAGTTTGGATTATATGAGTAGCTGCTGCAGAAGACGGTTAAGAATTTAGCAGGATTAAAAGAAATATTTAAACCCAATTTCTGAAAGTTTATTAAGCCCAAGTACCATTGAATAAACTAGTTTTTAAGTATTTGGATTAGAAAGAAAGTGTTCCTGAATGGTAAGATATTTATTGAGATCGACTGAAGAATTTTTTCTCAGCAACTCTGCTTTTTGCTTTGCAGTCCTGAACCCAGGACACTTGGATGAACCCATTTTGAGTATGATTCTGCTTTTAAAAGGTTTGCTCAAAGATCTCTTGCCAGAACTCCAGTGTGGGAATTCAAATACTTCCTTTATATATATATATTTTTAATGCAAAATATAGGAACTTAATATATGCAATTTCTCTATTAAAAGTTTTGTTTATACCAGAGAACCGCAAATCACATGGTTGGAGTTTAACGAGAAAGATGTGTTAGGGCATTATTTTTCCCTTGACAAATTAATGGATTTTACAAACATTTAGAGTGTAGACATCACTAACTAGCAAGTGAAAAAATTGCACCAATTAAAAATGAACCTTAAGGCTCAGACAGCAGAAGTCAATTGTCAAAACAGAAATATTTGCCATGTTTTATAAAGAGAAGTAGGAGAGTGATTCCCTCAGAAGGGTATTCCAGACAGTAGTAAATACTTGGCATTAGATGAGTCAGAAGGATGAAGAATTGTCTAATTTACAGTGTGACATTAGTGTTGTTATGAGAGATGGCTGTAGAGGTGATTGGGTAAGAGTCTTTCAAGGTTAATGATCCCAAACATTTAACCAGAAGAAAAAGTTATTTTCTGCTTTTTTACATCTTCTTCAACTTCAAAATCTGTAAAACTTCCAACTTTCATTTTTCTGAGAAACATGCTGCTTTTGGCTCCTGCTTTGGGTTTATCCTGCAGCAGAAATACCTGCAACACTCCAGCAATTTTGCATCTTTCCAGTGAAGTTGGATTGAGTTACACGAGGCCCTGGATTAGCAGAATTTAACCAACCAAAATCCAAGAAGTAACTGTAGGTTTTGTGGAGTAAGTGGTGTTAATATGATAAGTGGTGTCATATGGGTTGTGTGTGGTTTGCCCTATATGAAGGCATTTTCTGCTCAGTGTTGGTCACCTCTGGCAGAAGAAGATATCTGTAGGCTGTCATGGACATGCTGAAGACACCACCTTGCACTTGTAGTATAGACAAACTGTGGTATGGTGTTTAGGTCAAAGCACCTTAAATACTAAGAATTGCAGCACTCTCTTCCTCTTGAGCTCTTGCACCAATTTGCATTTAAAACTTTCTAATGTGCATCACTATCAGTGACAATAACCTTAGGACATGGGGATGCTTCCAGCATTGCTGGTGTAAATCAGTCTATACCAACAGTTGTGCTCAAGCTCTTGACCAAGCTCAGGGCTGCTGTCCTTGCTGGTGAGGTATGAGGGCTGTCTGCAGACTCCTGGCAGCGTGTCTGTTAAATGGCCCTGCAAAAATTCACAGATTTGTAACATTACAATGGAGTTTATTTTATAGCTCTAATAAAATCCTTCAGTGATAATTTATTTACATTAGTGTTGTCCCTCCCTAGTATGAACCTACCATTCAAAACGGCTGATCAGTCACTGCAACAGCCCCATTTTTTACAGCACTAATTCCCTGGGAAGCTTGGCAGGGACAGCCTTGGTGCATGGGCTGCACCACAGAGGAGCTCACACCTCTCCCTGTACTCATGAGCAGTTTTCTTACCCCAACAGTCAGCAGCCTATTTCAAGGAGCACAACCAAACAGCAAGAACAGGTTGGGTATGTACAGTACAAAGCACTTTTTATATCAGTAATGCTACTGTTGTTATTTTATTATAAATCTAGTGTGTTCTGCTGGTTACCTAACACATACAAGTTTGCACATCTTACACCATGAGACCCTCCTTGGGAATGTGAGAGTGCCAGATTCCTACTGCTGCACTGTACTGAACATTTCAGCACTGCTTTAGCTTTGACTATCAAAACCAGAAAAGGATAAGTTTGAGAAAACTGTCTGTGCTGATAGCTAGATTCTCATATTTCATAATCTTTTCTCAGGGATGAATGACTCAATATGTTTTGGGGGTATTGCCAAATAAATCCTAAAGAAAACAAAAGAATAAGAGGGGGGAAAAGCCTAGTGAGTTTAATAACCCATTGAAATTTGTGTCTGTGTGAATGTGTATAGATAAGTGCATGTTGAATCTGTGGCCAACTCCCATTTGTTAAAGGTCTTTGCCAACCCACATGCAGTCAGCTGTTAAGTGCCACAAAATAGTCATCATAAAATTCACCTTGGGCATACCAGTTTTCTCCTCTGAGCTGGAAAAAGCCATTCTGGGGATAACAGTCCAGAAGATCCACTGAGCTTCAGACTTTGAAGCATTTTTCAAGTTCTTGCCTTAGAACATTTTATGGATTTTAGGGTAGAAATGCAGGGGAATTAGAAGAAAAAGTAGGTAGAAAGGCTGCTTAAAACAACTGATCAACAAAAGGAACTTGTCACTGCAATTTGTGATGGGTTTTAGCATTAATAGCAATAGCGTAACAGCAGGTAGTGCCATGAGGTTTTCCATTCAGTTGCAACGGGGTGAAAATGAGCAGTGAAAGCTGGAGAAAGAAAAACAGATATTCCATTCTATGTATAGGGTTTGATCATCAATAAGTGTTTTACCACCTCTAAGCAGAAGGAGCTGGTGTTGCTGTTCGAGTTGGTTTTCCAGTTTGTTGCCTGGGCTGTTGCATGGAGTACTGATGCTTTTTTCTTCCTTATTGGTAGACTGGATGGGTCAATATTGTAACCTGAGAGGATTTCTTTGCAATCAGTCTAAGAAACTGCACAACCTTCATCATGTAACTGGCAGTCTCCACCCTCCTGTCTGGTTCTTGTGGCTCTGAATTTATTTGGGGTATGGGTTAGAAGATGATCAAAATGCAATTCCACACAGAGACAACTTAGCTCAGTTACCAGCAGCAGCACAGTTTCTCCTTGCCAGGATAAATTGCCCCAGGCAAAGCTCAGCTCCTTGCTGCAGTACCTTGGCTGTTCCCAGCAGTCAGCCTTACCTAGTTTTATAGCTGCTTTAGGGCATCACTTCCCCTGTACAAATAACCACTGCAGATGTTGAGGACTCAGAAAGGAGACAGACAGACTGATCACCCTCTCAGTGCCCAGGGTATCAGAGCTTCATCCAGGGGTCCTCCGGACATTGTTGGCTCTGCTTTAGAGGAGCTGGGAGGCATCCAGTCCTGGATGGAGGAGGTAGAGGGTCCATCAGTCCTGGTAAAGCTTGTGCTCATTTCCCACCTTTTCTGTGACATTCAGGCTGTTTCCTCATTTTAATTTCCATGTTCTGCCTTCCCTAGGATGTCAGGGGGGAGTTCTATACCAGGCATTTTCCTCCCCAAAGAGGTGCTTATCCCATGTAATCACATATCCTCTCCAATCAAGCTCTCAGGCCATGGCATTTTTCCCAGTCCTTGAGTAATTTATGTAGCTTTTTCCTGAAATCACACCAATTTTTAACTTCCTTTTAGAAATGAAAGCACAAGACCTGTATTTAGTCATGAATTCTCAGCTGCATCATTGTCAGGTATACAAAGGAAAAAATAAATAATTTTCCTCACCTATTTAGGCACATCCAGGGATGGCCATGGCCCAAATCACTGACTTCCCTGAGGCTTCTTTCTGGTCTTCTCTGTTTCATTCACTGTCTCTTAAGCTTTTGTCACTCCATGCTCACATCTTGGGCTTAACCCATTCTTTTACTGGGGTCAAAGATGCCTTTCATAAGAGCTCTTTGGTGGCTCTGCAGAGTGCTGGGCTCTCACATTGGAATCCTCTTGGGCATCTGTGACAAATGGGAACTGGTGACCAGCAGTCCCCTTTCACTCAACAAGTTTGTTATAGCTGAAAAAGAGGGGAGGGGAGGGGAAAAACAAGAATTAAAGAGGCAAACTGAAAGGCTTACCAGCTCCAAGCAGTAATATTTGCAAGCCTCACATGTTAAGAAATACCAGGGAGTGCTAATTTTTCAGCCTCTTGGACAACTCTTCTCTTCTTGCAAACTACAAAGCCAGTTACAGTTCTGCTCTGTAATGTTCTTAGGCTTCAGCCCAAACTGGATCCTGGAGGCTCAGAAGGAAAAAATCAAGCTAGAGCTGGGAGCTAGACCTCTCAGCAAACGGTCATATCCTTGCCCCTTCACAGCACTAGCGAGGCTGCTGGGAGGTGACTTACCATATGCTTCTTTTCTTTTCCCCTTCCTTCATTCCCACCACCCTGTTAGCCACAGCATCACTCTCAAGTCGTGTTATTTTTCTTGCATGCTACGAACATGTTTTATTCAAAGTCAGTCATTTCAGGGGGTGGATTTCAGTCTTGCAGAGTTGACCTGCATCATCTCTTTTTGCACGTACTCAGCTGTATTTAAAGATACTCAGCTTCTGTGTGTATGTATCACTAAGTGAACTATGGTACTCTAAATAAATCTCTCATCTATTTTGTCAATCTTCATGGCAGCATGTAAGGAGAGAAAATAGTGGATTTGTTATTTTGTTGTACTTCCACTTCATTAATGAATATAGAGCATATGCTGGTGTCTAGCTGAGGCTGAGGAAAGCTCCTCCGTAGTTTTTTACTGCCTATGTTTTTTGAGATCCACTACTTGGACAGTGTTTAATTTCAGATGTTTTTCACTCACATAATCTAACACTAAGGCTTGGGAGGGCCTATTTGCTAAAACAGAAAAGTATGTGGGTCAGTTTTCTATAGTTATTCAATGGTGGTAATAATATACCCTGATTAGTTAATTAATCTGTCATTAATTGAAACTAAAGATGTAGGTACAACCTCTGGTTGAGGAGGGTGGTAGACAGTAGTGCTGGAGGCTGAGAGGATATACTGAGGGCTTTCACAGTATGATTTCCTTTCCATAACCCTCCCAACTGACTACAGATGGCTACTGCTAGAAGCGAGGCTGGGCAAGGTGAACTTTCTGTCAGACCCGGTTTGGCAATTTGCATCTTCTCCTGTAGCTACAAACTCTTTACTTATTTCTGGTATCCTCTGCTTGTGCAAAGGTCAAGTCTATTTAACACATTGCAATGGTAGTAGTGGAGAGCAAATGTGCTGTAAAATATTGAAGAAACAACACTTCCATCTGCCAGCATCTATCCAGAAACATCAGTAATTTCTCAAGAAGTTGTGTAGTGAAATTCATGTGCTATTGCTGAAACAAAATTATAATATTAAAGTCTTTTCTGGTTCAGTTTTCTAAAAAGCAGGTGGAATTCCCTACAACTTAGGAAATTGTCTGAGGCATCCTGCATATATGTTCCCTAGCAGGCTTAACTGTGGTGTCATAGGGCAGGACAGACCTCCTTTCTGTAGGGTTTTCTGCCTTCAGAAGCTGTGTAATACTCCATGCGAACACCTGGGCATATTTCAGGTGCAAAATCATCTCATTTCCAAATAGTACTGTCAAGGCAATGTGGGTGGTCAAATTAATCCCATACCTTTTGGTATTTGGCAGCAATTTGACAGGGATGATGGCACTTTTGAGTACAAGCAGAATGCAATCCAGGCAGTTCAGCCAAGCAGTCAGAGTTTCAGACCTTGTCTCAATAAATCCTTCTGCAGTTCATTTGTCAGTAAAGACAGCTTTGCTTGCAATTTATAAAAAGCTTGTGTATGGCACAAGAGTTTTAATAATCCAAATGGTGGCTTTTAAAGACTGAACTTGAAATCTCATTCTCACTTAAGCCAATGCTCAAAGCTTCCATTGCCTAAGTGGGTCAGATTTTTAAATAAAGTATTTAAAAGTGTTCTTTTGGTGGATGTTCTGAATTGCCAGTGATTTCTTGAGGCACTGCTCCTCTGGCACAGCACATGATGTGTCTTATTCTACTCAAACAGTCTTGTTACTGCAAAAGCTCAAAAAAAAGTGCACTGTTCTGAAAGAAAGGGGGGGAGAGGGGAATGGCAGGAAAGAGAAATGGGAACAAGACAAAACTAAACCAAAACTGAAACCCTGCTAAGACCCCATTCTTATATATATAGCCATGTGTTAGGTAACTGTCTTCCATAAAAGAAAGCAAAAGCAAAGGGATTTCCCTTGAGGTAGAAATAATATTTTTGTTGAAGCCTTCTGAAATAGCTCTCATTTTCCCTGTAATAAAGCTTTGACTGTCTCATGATTTCAGCTGCATGGTAGAGCCCTGTCAGCATTGCCTCCCTTCCTCCTACCCAAGTTTTCATTTCCCCTCTTGTCCTCCCTCCCACCCGCAGAGCTCAAGCTAAGAGGAGGCAGGGTGCTGTATGGCCATTGCATTTCTAAGTGCCTATGGACAAGGTAAACCACAGGTGGTCCATTTTATTGTTGCTTTAACTTTTTTAAGAACAAAAAGGGAATTGTTAGGGATAGAAGGTGGTTGGTATTCCCTTGCTGAAGCAGCATGTGGGCTCAGGTAGGGCCATGCTTTTGCTGTGGATGTTCCTCTCATTTCCCACAGCAAAGCTGCAGGAGATCCTGACTAAATTAAGTTGCTGCTGTGCCTCATCTTTCCATCAGTCAACTACCCCTAGTGCTCCTGGGCTGCCCGAGATACGAATGCTTGTTTTTATTCAACTACAGCTTTAAAAAAACACATATCCAGCTGCATCCACCCCTGCTCACAGAGTGACAAACAGTTGCACCATGCTGCCCTTGGTGTCTGAGGCTTCTGCCTTGCCAGACCTGGTGTGTTCCTGTGGAAAGTGAATTGCCAGGAAATGCATTGCTTGCATGCAGCACCAGCAAATGACATAAATTGTTTGTTTTCATGTCAAGGCGCCAAGAACTGCTTTCTCTGTTCCTAGCTGCAGACTGCTTTGCTTTTTTTACCTGTGACTTTCTGTAAACAGGCTTCCCCAGTGCAAAGCATCTGTGGTGTGGCAGCTGGCCAAGATAGTGTGTCACAACCCATGGCATCCCATGACGTGGAGATGCAGCCTTAATGTGAAATGCAGCTGTGATGAGGCCTTGGTGCCCAGCTGGAGCAGGCTGAACTTAGAGATGCTTGGGAAAGATGTGTGGCCAAAATGATGAGGAAGAGAGCAAGTTATCACACATGTGGCATGCAGGGTTTGGGAAAAACAGAGCTATGCATGAGCTTTTAGTCAATGGTATTTGCTACAGAGGTGGAAAAGGGAGGGTGAAATATGGGTCTGGTGTTTGCTAAACAGCTGTGCAATGAGTTCAAGGATTCAAACAACACTGAGGAACAGTCTAGAGCATCATTTTCTCTTCTGCTTTCTGTTGATCGATCCCACAGCTTGAGGTAAAATGCAGTATTTGAGCCTCTTCAGATTTAGTTTTGTTCACAAGTAACGATTTGTTTTCATAAGGGGATTATATTTATGTAAATACAAATGCTCAGTCATTAACCAAAGAGGGTGAGGGAAGTGCCTGAGCAGTGGCAGTAGGGAGTAGTGAGTGCTAGGAAAAATACTGGTGTAGATGGATGCTGGAGTGAGACAGAATGGAAGAATAAAGCATCAACCTCACTAGGGCCTGGGGGGTTATCTGAACCTTTTATTTTTACACTTTTAGTTCCTGTTTTAGCTATAAAGGAGCATTCTATCTGGGTTTCCTTCATGGCCACTGAAGTCTGACATGCTATTAATTACCTTAAGCTATGTCATGGCATATCTTCATTAGCTATAGTAAAAGCCACCTTTCTGATAGGAAGGATCTTGCAGCCCTCTATAGCAAGATGAGGGCAGCACTGAGCCTTTTACTTCTCTGTGAAAGTCCTGTTAATCTCCTCTTCCTTCCCCAGGTGGAGCAACGGGTGAATCATTTTGTCTGAGGGCAGTTTTGGTGGCTGGCTGGCTGGAAAGATCTGAAAAAGCTGGGAGAAATCTTAGTGGAAAAAAGTATTTTTATGTGAGAATAAGAAAAGTGTTTCTGGAACTTGAATATTGGTTTCTTCAGAGCTTCCTCTGGAAATGTAATTTTTGGAACTGTGCAGGAAAGTAAGAAAAAGAAGTAGACTGTCAGAAATTCACCTTCTTGGATGTGGTCGCAGTATTGGAGTAATAAGTTTTAAGATGCATTTCAAGTCTTAGAGGTGTGCTGTAACCAGGTTTCCCAAAATTTTTTATGTGTGTGTTTTCAGTAGAACGGTTCTATAAACCCTCTTGGTCTAGCAGAAAGAGGTCCAGAAACATCATGTTTGCAAAGGAAAAAATACATGTGTTCCCACGTGTTTTACCAGGTTGTAAGAGAGCTGCTCTGAACACATTTGTGAAATTCAGACACCAAGGCTTTACACCAATCCAGTAGATGCCAGGACTCCTCCTCCAGAACTGTCAAATCTTTCCCCATTTGCTTGGAGCAGCACACACCTCAAGACACTCAGTTTCCTGCATCGTCTTGGGCACCGTGGCAGCAAACAGCTATATTTCTGCTGGCTTCTTTCATTACTGGCTGTGAAGTGTCACTGCCACTTTGAAGAGCTGCACAGTCTGGAAAATTCAGTTTGGGGTCAGGTTTCCTAAAATAGCACCGAGCTGTGCAAAGCAGAGGAAGACCTGATCCTCCTGCACAGGGAGAGAGGGGAGACTGGATATGACCCATTGTGGCTGCTGCATCCATTCATTATTGAGCATCTGTGTGTGGGCACTATCACCCATCAGGGAGAAATCTGCATATAGAAATGGACAGCTCATCTTCTATGATTCTATAATGAGGGGTTCAGCTTTTTACTGTGGAACAACCTCACTGCTGTGCTTCCCAAGCAGTGATTAGTCTGCACAGGTGAAAAACAGACCCTTAATAGCTGTGGTGCCAGCGAGAGTCCAAGTGATGAGTAGTAACTAGATAGACATGCAGGAGTTCCCCTGATGCTATCTCTAGAGCTGAAAAGCTCTGTGACCATTCAGGTTCTGAGCACAGGGGAACTGAAGAAGGAGAAAAACCCATTTCCCATCCTAAATCTCATTCATAGGCCAAGTAGGATGGAAGGAGGGATATAGCTTGGAGCAACTCTAAAGAGTTTTAAGGAAACTGTGAATTAGGCTCCATTTGGGGTGGGGGGTGCTGGTTTGAGGGTTCTGCCCTCTCTGCAGATCTAGTCCTGAGATGCTCCCACTAGAGATTTTATTTTTTTTAATACCTTGAAGAGAATGACATTTTTATTTAGAGGCGTTGTTCCTCTACAGGGATGTTGGGTGTGTTGGAGCTGTCTCAATATTAAGCATGAGATTCCTTGTATATTTTTTCTCTGAAACTGCACAAGCACAAACAAATTCTCCCTCCTTTCCTCTGTCAATGCTCTCTTTATCTCTCATGCTTCGCAATGTACCTCTCCTGTCACTAAAGATCACTCTTACATGGGAAAGTGGGTCAGCCAGCACCTCTGGGGCAGCTGGAGATTGTCAGCATTGGGTTTTGGTAGCTAGAAGTAGGGGAAGCCTCCATCAGCTTCTTTTTGATGCATTCCACCTCTCATGGGTGAACTAGACCCATGCTCATCTGCTTACTAGAGCTGAGTCAAGCTTAAAAGCCCTTTAAGCCATGATCCTGACAGTACAGCCTGGCCAACAGGAGCTCTCCTGCCCATTTGCCAGTCCCAGGTACTTTGCACTGAAAGGTCCTTCCCTCTGGTCAGCCTTTGGGCTGTCTCAGGCTCTGACCTTGATCTTCAGTTTGTAAGAAGGAAATGGGAGAAAATTTCCTTTTGCTATGAAATGAATAAGCTGACTCTGATGTGCTGTGTGGTTTTGGTCAGGCAGGGGTTGCAGAAAAGGTGGTGGAACAGATGTTCTGCTTCAGGTCCCTCTTGCAAAAAACCCTGGCAGATCAAAAGCCACCTTTGTTTCAAAACTGTCCTCATGCCCTGATCTCAGGGATCTGCTGAACAAATACAGGTGAAAATAATGTGACATCTCATGGTCAAATGCACACAGAGCAATGCAAAAGGCAGAGCCTTTAAGCTTTTTTAAAATAAGAGTTTCTTGCATAATAGTGCAGCCAGGGGAGAATTGCGTGTGTGAGGAGCACGAATCAAGAGCCTTGTTCTTAGTCACTGGAAAAAATCTCACTGCCAAAGCAAAGGTGCCATAAAGATAGACTTGCAGATCTCCAATATGTTGGTGGCAAATGAAAAAAGGGAGTTTGAAAGTTATACAGACTACTACCAACAGACAGAAACTGATTTGTTTCTATGGTGATTTGATCCTTTTTGAACAGGACTCCTTGGCACAATGGGCAGGTCTGAGGAGAGCTGTGCATCCTTCCTGGGGGTCCCCACCTCTCTCAAAGGGCGAGGTTGTGGCAGTAGGAGGTAAAGCAACACCCTGCTCCTGTAGCGCAGCTGAATGCCAAAAGTTGGCCGTTTTTGTTGGGGCAGTAACCCTTGGTGGAGCAAGATGAGTTACCCCTCATCATCGGGCTGCTGGTCATTACATTGTGGACCTTCCTCCCCATGACCTTCTCAGGGAGCTTATCACATTGCATCATAACAGTATAGAATGATACCCTGAAGGCTAAGTGCTTCTGGCACTGCCCCACCACCAACGGTTGTCTCCGTTACAGTACACATTCACATTTGGTATTTGGCTACTTGTTGGCTGGCCCCCATTCCTGTTCTTGGAGATGCATGTCCACTGTCCGTTCAAAAGCATACCCCTGGAGGCTTCTCAATAGCAGGCTTGCCTGGGATTGCAGTCCAGGCAGCAACTGTGTTTCCCTGCCTTTTCTTCTTATAGGGTGACATGCACCTTAAGTCTTTCCTCCTGAAGACTGGTCTGCAAGATGGGGAGGAAAGCATGACAGTATCTTACATGCTACTGCACTAAGCTGTGGGGACTTGGCACATGCTTCCCTGGTGAACTGCACATCCAGCTCCCTGTGGAGGAGTCTGATGCTGTGCTTGTGCACAGGAATTGGAGATGGCTTCTAGAAGATGAGTACACATGGTGTCAGAAGAATTGCCAAAGCCTAAATCCAAACAGAAACTGTAAGTTATTCCTGGTGGCAGATCTACAGGGGTGGCTGTTTTAGGTCCTGAATTTAGTGTTTATAGGCAGAAAATTGAGTTTAAGCTAATATGGGCAAATATCTGTCTCATGAGGTGATTTTAAGCTTTTCCTCTTCTGACAAAAGATCTCAAAAATAGTGAGAAAATCAGAGGATGAGGAAGTCTTGGCAGGTTTATAAATGACTTGAAGAAAAAGATACAGAAAAGAGGACATGTCTGAGTCTGGGGATGTTGAAGCATTGCTGAAGTTCCTTTTGTTCTCTAATGACAGCGAAGTCTGCTGGTCCTGGCTCTGCTGCAAGCTTCACTCTCTGTAATTAAAAATCAATTAGTATGTTTAGCAATTATCTAATTAACTTACTAAAGCTATCATGTTAGATTCATATCCAAACATGCCTCTAAATTGTATGTGTTAGTAATAATGCAAATGATGCATTTATTGCTCATGTAAGTTTAAATTAATTGAGGCATGTGATATTTTTGTTAATTTTGCAAATACCTGATACACTCTACTTGGGGATCTTTGAATCAGGATCACAAAAACTTCCCTGCATATCCTCTGTACACAGGACTTGCTCCCTGAAGCTCAATCACGAGAAATAGTGCAAAATGGTCCCCAATGTCAGTATCAACTTGCAGGAGAATTGGTCAGTGTAATTTGACTGTCCTTGGGCTTACTCCCAGATAAATTGATGGCCCAAAGGACCAAGTACCAGGCTGTACCTCAAGCAACACATCCTGTCTCCCCGTGCTTGGCTAGGGCTTTGCATTCACTGCTTCTCTGTTTTATTTAGACTGGGATCTTCATGCAGCAAGAACCATCTCTTGACCAGTTGCATTCACAGCACTTACTGTGTGTACCTGCTTACAGCTAGATCCTCTCAATAATAACACAAAAATAGTCTGACATCAAAGACCCTGTTGTTTGCTGCATTCAGAGGTGAGGTCAAACTCATTTTTGAGTTAACATTTAGAAAGCCATCTATTAAGCCAACTTAGGTAGTTTTCTCTGCTGCAGTTCTAACAGGTACCAAAAAAAGAAGAAAAACTTTAATCTTTTTGCAACTAGCTCTAGAATGGGAAATGGCAACAGCTTTTATAGCCTCTGTTCTTTTTGAAACTACCCAGATACCGGCCCTTTCCTGTGAACTTTGCACTTCAAAGTTTTAATGAACAGGGTGTATAGGATGGTAAAATAGCCTTGTAATGTGTGCCAGTGGCTTTGCAGAGCCAAACATTTAGTCAAACAAACTTAATGGCTTTAGTGTTTGCTAATGGGAATGTGAGAAAATCCAGAGCAAAGTGCATGGCCAAATAATGCAGGTGCCATTTCAAAAGATGGTTTTGGACTGCCAGTCTGGATTACAGCAAAGGCTCCCAGTGCGTTCAAGCAGAGTGACTGAAAGATGACAGGTACTGTTGGTGGCATTGTCTGGAGCTCATCCCATCTGCAGCTTTGGGACAGGTTTGCAATTGCACGTGTTGCCAGACAGAAAGCAATGCTTTTGTAAAGCCTCAACTGGCTGAAGAAAAAAAGAAAAAAGGTGAAACTCTAGAGGGTTTTTTTCAGACCTTAAACTAGGTCTCAACTCTCTCCTTGATAACAAAAGTGGTTTCCACATCAGGCATCTGTATATTCAGCAGCTTTAGCACTACCGAGCAGGATTTATGAATCAGTGTGCACTTCAAAGCTGGTCACTTATACTTTATTAATGGCAAGGAATGTGGCCAGAGAGAGAGGACATAGCCGCTAAATGGTAATATAAGCCATATAATTGGCTTCTTAATTCCCTGGGAAACATTTGTCCTTGGTAAGAGTAGGCTTGAGTTGTTTGGTGATGTGGAAGCCAGTGCTGTGTGACATGTAATGGTGTATGTCAGATGCTTGTGTGAGTTATTCTGGGCTGGACTCCAGTGGAGGTTGGACATATTAGTTCCTTGAATCAGTTAAAAACCTTTAAGGTGAAAAAAAATAAAAGCCCACAATAGAAAGGGCTCTTCCTCGGAAATATAAAATTAAAGCAACTGTGGGCTAGATTTGTGAAGGTTGTTAGGTGCCTAAAGATACAGATATTTCAGGATGGAGTGAGGGATCCAAACCAAAGAACTGCATCCAGCAGTCTGTTGGGAGTGGAGAAGAAATAAGAGCAAGTTCAGGGTATGAATAAGGAGCACTGAGTTAGCAGGCTTAAAGAGAGAATGGGAAGCAGATGAAGAGATGAATGCCCAGGTTTATCAAAGTAGGACTGGTGTTTAGGAGCAGCCTTAGACCCAGTGTCCCAGTGTCTGGTCTTCAACAGGAATGTTACTCCAGTGTTCTGAAAGCAAAACGTTCCTGTGGGGTGGTGAGGGGACAGAGCCAGGCTGGGGGGTGAGACCATTGGCAGCAATTCTAGTGATGGCTGGGAAGAGAAAGACAGGAGCCAGATTAGTAACTAACAAGACTTTAAAGACAGGTCTTCTGATACAACTGTAATTTCAAATTAAAATCATATATCAGTATCTAAGAGAAGAGTTCTTGTATGAGGACAGGCTGAGAAAGTTGGGGCTGTTCAGCCTGGAGAAGAGAAGGCTGCGTGGAGACCTCGTAGCAGCCTTCCCATATCTGAAGGGGGCCTACAAGGATGCTGGGGAGGGACTCTTCATTAGGGACTGTAGTGGTAGGACAAGGGGTAATGGCTTTAAACTTAAACAGGGGAACTTTAGGTTAGATATAAGGAAGAAGTTCTTCACAGTGAGGGTGGTGAGGCACTGGAATAGGTTGCCCAAGGAAGTTGTGAATGCTCCAACCCTGGAGGTGTTCAAGGCCAGGCTGGACAGAGCCTTGGGCAACATAGTTTAGTGTGTGGTGTCCCTGCTCATGGCAGCGGGGTTGGAACTAGATGATCTTAAGGTCCTTTCCAACCCTAACTATTCTATGATTTTATGATTCTATGATTCACACACTATAGTGCTGTAAAGCTCTGGCTCAGACAACTGTCCACACAAGTATTATAGAATCACTAGTAATTATGGAGCTGTAAATTGTATACAAAGTGTTTAAAGCATATATAGGTTTGTTCTATGCAACTTTGTTAGATACATGATTTTGCAAATAAATATTCCTTTCTTTCCTCAGATCCTGACATCTTAAAGGGCATTTAATTTTATAATTGTTATTGAGAAGGAAACCAAACATTTCTTCAATGTACCTGACCTCTTACAGCACTTCAAGCTTTTGGAGATACAGGAAACACTAAAACAGGTGACTGATTTTATCATCCTTAACATCTTGCTGATATTTGTAGGCTTCTACCAAATGTGCTTTCTTGGTTTGGTGTTTGAGATGCTCTTAAAAATTTTAAGTGCATGTCACAAAAGACACAGTCTTCCAAGAGCAGAAGCTCGCTAACTTGCATTCCTCTTCTGCCATCTGGAATAGAAAATGCATTAGTGTCTCTTTAAAGTTTTCATTGTTTTCTTTGTGGTTGCTTTACAAGATATTGGAGTTGCTGAATTGTGTCATAAGTTAGAAACAATTTAAAGTTTGTGTCCAAGAAGTAAGCAATTATCCTATTTGCAGCAGTCTATTTGCAGGATGATCTCCACTATAGCAGCTGGAGAAGAGAGTTTCGTTTGTGGCTCTGGGAACACCAGAGAGGGGCAATAGAAACAATAAAGCAAACCCAAAAGTATTTCTCAAGTTTTTAAATGTGGCTATAGAAGGATGTCCCTTTTCCCTCCCTCCAGATCTCTTTACGGTCCATTTCCACTTCCACTTGGAAACATTTCTCTTGTGGGTACTTTTCCTCAAAGGTTTGATGCCAAATCCAGATGTCTCCAGCAATTCATGTGAGAAGTCTTTGAGCACCTTTATAACACTGCTTCGGCATGTTGCATTGTCCCTAAGTAATGCATCCTCACTACTTCTGTCTACAGAGAGTAGGCATTTCATTTCACAGGCAGGAGGCTGCATTTATAAAGGAAGACAAAATAATTTAACCAAAGCTATATATCAGGTCACTAGCACAGCTCAACCTCATCTGCTGTTATTCTCCAATGTTTGTTCCTCATTGAATGCTTCATTTTTTTTTTTAGCACAGTGGAAAAAGTATTAAAGCTGTAGATCCTTTAGGGGAACTGAGATTTCTCTCTTCCATTTCCCCTCTCTCTCTCCAAGGAAGCCTCTGTCACACAACCACTGTTTATTTGAAAAGTATCATGTAGAAGTATTTTAAGGAAAAAAAAAGAAAAAAGAATTGGCTTTAAGAGGAGTTACTTTTCTGCTTATACACCTAAGTAGGTACTTAGCCAATCTGAGGCCTGGCCTGGGCTGATCCCAAATACTCAGCAGACTGGGCTGATGCTTTCATCATTTTCCCTGAACTACTCATGACAAGTGACTAAGGGCTTGCTGGGATAATCCTTGTGTTGGCTTGGTACTTAACCATACCACTGGTACCAGGCAACCCTTCTCCCCTGAGCCCTTGAAAACCCACAAAAACCCCTTCTCAGTTCTGCAGTATATCAACAAATCAATATTTTAGAGTTCTCAGGCTTGCAAGTATCTGCAAGATTATTACCTGTAGGTGGGATAGCAAAACCATAGGATTTTACTGATTCTCTTCAGGCTTGAAGGCAAGTGCCCACAGAGGCTGGAGTTCACTGTCTTTGCCCGTGCTCTGTGGCTGTGACTGCCATGCCCTAGCATGTTGCAGTAAGTTTCACTAACTTACTGAAAACAAGAGCTGTTTGTCAAGTCCCTGACCAGATCCTCTGGCTTGCATGAAATCTAAAATTACACAGAGATTTCCAGTCCTGGGGATGGGGAGAGCTGACTGCTGAGTGGCTGCTGAGCCATTCAGGAAAAGGGGTTAGAGCTAACATTCAAATATGTGACTTTGACAGGAAAATGGGAGATTCCAGCTTTGATTCTAAGGAGTAGGACAAACTGGCTGAGAACATGAAGGTAGAAGGTGACCTCTGTGCACAACCATGAAGTACAGAAGTTGCAAACCGTGGGAAGACTATGGAAGAATAAAAAGCGCAGAAAATAGAAAAAAACAAAACACCTGCCATAAACCAAGAAAAACCCCCACCAATAACCTTCAATAAGGCAAAGTCCAATAAACTCAAAACTGGTATGTAGGATCCTTTGTGAAGCAAGAACAAATATAAAATATATTACAGGAAATTTGTCAGTTCTTTAAAAGTGTTATTCAGGGCACAGGTACAATCCATCCCAATGCAGAGGAGCAATAAGGCTGGTTGTAAGAGACCATGGTCGCTAAATCATGAGCTCTTTATTGACTCTGAGCAAAAAGGAATTGTACAGAAAGCAAAAAGTGGATCAGCTGTCTGAAAAAAAAAGAGCAAAGGAGAGTACTGTAAGGATAGAGAAAAAAGCAGAAAGACAAAAGCACAAAGCAAGGGTAAAGTAGAAAGGCACTTAGGAGTGCAGCTGCACTAGCTGCAAAAGGAGGCCCAGGAAACATCTAGTTCATGACTGGATGAATGCAGAGGAGGGACTTGCATATGGTGCATTCAGAGATGGCTGAAGCAACAAGTACTTATCTTTTTCTGCCCTCTTTGCTGAAAATGGCAACAGCCAACACATCAAAGAGGTAAGCACTTTGGCTAAAAGAGCGAAAAGTATTTGTGTAGGTAGATATTGTTGAACTAAGTTGGTTTCATAGTGCTATTTTGTCCTCATGGAGCTCGCTAGGTGATCATTAGCAGTTGCCTGTGAAGAAGACAGGAGGGGGTGGCCTAACACTGGGAAATGAGACTAGCAAGACCAAGGATGAAACTGTACCTGTGTTTACTTTAATTCTTGCAGCAGAGTGCTGGCCCCAAACAGGTGTCAAAAAAGCCAGACTTGGCACCAAAAGCGATGTCAGTGAAATTGCCCCTGTTCACAGAAGCTGAGGCTCTTGGGCTTTCTGCTATTTATCAGAAGCCAGTGATAAATATAAATCAGGATGTAGCTGTAAGCTTTCCATTTGCTTATCTCTATCTCAGCTTTACTAGATAGAAATTATATTTTGAAAGGTCAGTGTTTGTGTTTTAACTGTAAACCAAAAATACCTTCCTGGACAAATGTTAGAGCTCGAGTTTACTGTTGCAGAGAGATTACATGGAAATTACGTACAGAATATCTTTTGGAATTTTACATGTTCATACTCACCAAGAAGGTTTCAGTGAAGCAAGAAGCAGTGGTGCAGCATTAAAAAACAAACTGCATTGGTAGGTATTACATTGCAGCAGGAATGCATAGCTCCTATGACCAAGTCGTAGCCACGTTGTGTGTGTTGAAGAAAAAGCTATTTTTCAGGCACTTTTCTAACTAAAGGCTCTCTTGGCAACTGTCTCCAGCAGTCAGGTAAAACTCTTCCTTGCAAATACCTCAGCTGGGTATGGAAATGCAGTTGCCCAGGGACTGTGTGTGCAATGGGCTGCATGAGTCTGACAAATGAAGCAGATGCTTGTTCTAATTCAGTAACCTGACCAGAACTGCAGCCTTTATAATAAAGCCAGATGTATCAGCCAAGGCTGCCCCGGGGGCACTTCATTGTGGGGAGGAAGAGTTGCTTGGAAGAGGCAATACTGGAAGAAGTGACTTTTGTAGCACTGATGTAAATCACAGCCTTTCATTAGATGCTGTCTGGGAGCATGGAAGATAACCCTGCACTGAAAATTTCCTTTCACTGTGTCCTTCCAGATCCACCTCTGATGACATGCAAAGGCCTGAGAAGTCTAGATTTCATGCATGGCCAGATATTTATTCTTGCTGGCAGAGTTATTGATGAGCTGACTGCCTGATGGGCTGGGAGATGCTTTGTGTGCAGGGGTAAAGGAAAGCATTGGCAGATGAGCAAACTTGGGTCTAGGATCCATTTTCTCATATTTGTCTCCACTGTTTCCCCTTGACAACACAAGGATAGAATTTTCCTCTGGAGAAGAAGTGTAGAAGAGAGGCAGGTAGAGGTCTATTTAAATATCTCAGTAAAAGGATGAATTTTTCAGGGTTGGTTTTTTTTGTTGTTGTTGTTAAATTTTTATCTACTTACTGTGGTGGGTTGACCCTGGCTGGATGCCAGGTGCCCACCAAAGCTGCTCCGTCACCCCCCTCCTCAGCAGGACGGGAGACAAAAATTATAACAAAAGGCTTATAGGTCAAGATAAGGACAGGGAGAGATCACTCACCAGTTACCGTCATGGGCAAAACAGACTCAACGTGGGAAAATGAGTTTATTAGCCATCAAATAAGAGTAGAATAATGAGAAATAAAATCAGATCTTTCCCCCCTCCCCCTTGGCTTTGGCCATAGGCAGGTCCCTCTTGGAACCAGCTGACATTGGCTCCTTCAGACACATGAGAAGCTTCTAGCTGCTTCTGACAGAAGCCACCCCTGTAGCCCTCCCACTACCAAACCCTTGTCATGCAAACCCAATACACTTACACAGATATCAGGCTGTGACACACCACAACTGCCTGTCTGCTCAGAGCCGTTCCGAAACAAATGTGGTCAGCAAAAATGTCCATGTGGTTACACTCAACCACATTGATGAAGGGTGGTGAGGAAGAGAAATAGGGAAAATGACTGGAAACTAAAATCAGTTGTACTACGCACCATGGTTCCACTTTCGTGGAAGACTTCAGAACAGCTGCTACAGCTGTTGCGGATGGTTTAGTACCTAGCGGATGGTTACGTCCCCTAGACATCTATACCCAGATGATGTGTTGCATGGCCTAACATGTCAGGATTGTGTTAAGCTGGAGGGAGGCAGTGGGTGAGCAAAGAGAGGCTCAGTTATACCCCTGGCCCTGCTCTTCTTTATTGTCTGGAGAAAGTCATGTATCCTTGTTGTTGCATGCTTTGAAGAAGAGACTTCATGTGGTTGGCACTCTTCTGGTGCAGCACACTGAGGTCCTGAGCTGAGGGGCAGAGCTTCTCATCCCTAGTGGCACAGCAACAATTTACAGTTCCCAGCTCCAGTTACCAGTGCTAGATAAGCTCAGTGTCACCAATGAGTCCAGAACTGAAATGCGTGTGTAGCCCATTTTATCCCTTTCCCTTGCTAGTTACATTTCATTTATGTGATAAAAGCAGGTCTGACTGCAGCACACACACAGGTTGCTGCACAATCTTGCTTTTGTGGCAGTAACAGGCCCAAAATATTTTATCCTCTGTAAATCCTTCTCTTTCTGACCCAACCGTACAAATGAGATGCTGAACAACATTGCTAAGGAAGTAAATACCTCGTAACCAAGCAGGTGCCTCACTTTTCATTTGTGCCCATGTGAACATTTATGATTTTATTTCATAATGGCGTTGCAGTGAGCTGCGCCTTTACAAATAGGAAATTAAATCAGATGGTGATGTAAACCTGCAGAGGAGAACAGGCAGCTGTAATGGTTCTTTATAGCTTATTTGATCTGCTGTTGCATTTTGCCATCGTCTGGTGCTTAGTGAAGTGTATGATTTATTCATAGAAGACATTGTCACAGCCAAAGGGTTGTACAATAAACCACTGACAAAGGCCTATGCCAAAAGCCATTAGGAAAAGAGAACGATAATCTAGACACAAAGTATTTACAGACCAACTTGTCTCTAATTTAAAAACCTTTACTAAGGCTTGATGATAATTACATCACCTTTCAAATCAGCCAATGCTGACAGGTGTCTGTGTTTTCCCCATTGGTATTAAAAATTTTGCAATAATTGAAATCTACCTTAAGAAGCCACAATAAATTAATGTCATCTTAAGGTCACTGAAGCACTCATGCATGCTGCTAAGAGCCACATTTTTCTTACTTAATATTAGTGCCAAGCTGGCAGAGGAGTTGGCATGACAGGCACATGCTTAATATGGCCATTGGGCTGGATCCTGATCTATGGTCTGTCTTTCTCCTTTTCCTCCTTCTTATCTTCCCTCCCTACAGAGGTATTAATATGTATGTTTAATATATATATTTTATATATGTATGCTTTTGCTTCTTTGTGAAGGAGTGAGGTATCTTGCTAATGTGGGGATGGAGAGATGCTTTAAAGTCTAAGTCCACTGGAATTCCCAAAGGACCGTGCTGTGGAGGACTGCTGCTCTCTTCGCATCTCCATTTGCTACAGCTCTGTCTTGTTCACTCCCTACTACAGATTATTTTAGGAGACTCTGAGTGCTAAGGGTTATCTCTGTGGCTTCAGCGCAATCCAAGAGGAGAAAACACTGATATCAAAGTGCATTGGGGCAATGGGAGAGAGATATCAGTTTGTCATTATTCCCTTTGCTTCCGTGTACACCAATGCACATTTGGAAGTGGAGCTGTGCAGATCCAGCTTTTCAGTAAATGGGAAATGGCAGGTGGCAGGGTCAACATACAGCCCCTTCACCATGGATGCTGTGGCAGCAGTGACACCACAAATAGGGGCCTTGCCATGGGCAAGATGTCACTTCTTGCTTTGGGCTTTCGAAGTCTCATTTGCGTTGCTCATTTTTAAAAGTCTATGCTCCAGAATAGCCCTCACAAGAGAAGCCACTCTGGTCATTAAACTGTGATGGGAGGAAAAGCCCCAGGGAAGGGGTTCAGAGCACAGGGCACGTCTTAGTAATGGGAATTTTTGGAAATGCTGCAGGGAGGGCTGTGGCTTTTCCCCACACCAAGATATCTTACTGAGACATCTCTCTGAGGCAGGGCGAGGGTGCCAACATTGTGCATATCCTTCAGTGAGACAGACTCATTTATTATTTTGGACATTATTTATTATTTGCTAGACAAGGGTATTGGTGGCAGCACCATCAAGCACAAGAGATAGATAGAAAAGACTTTGGTACCTGTATGATGTTAGTGACATATTGCTGGAATAAAGCAGGTTTTAGTGATCCCTTTGTGAAAGGTAAATATCTATGTTCTCCACAAATAGTATACCTTTTTAAAAGGGGCCCGGTTTTCACTGTGCCATACTGCTTCCTCTAGGAAATAGGGGCATTTTCTCAGTGCACGGCCTGCCTGCACTGTCAGTGCTTGGAGGTGGAGATAACTCCGTGTCCTGTGC
Source organism: Nestor notabilis (assembly GCF_000696875.1). Taxonomy (NCBI): domain Eukaryota; kingdom Metazoa; phylum Chordata; class Aves; order Psittaciformes; family Psittacidae; genus Nestor; species Nestor notabilis. The sequence goes on along the minus strand of NW_009936180.1, from coordinate 61,891 downwards.
TTGTTCAGCCTGTTTCCCGTAAAATCTTGGCCAGCCTGGAGATGACTAGGTGCTCCAGTGTCCATACCAAGCTTCATAGAGAAATGAATGGATCCCATACTGCAAACCCACACTGTTATAATTTTCAAGGTTTGCGCAATGCCATGTGGGTCCGAAAAACTTAAGCCCAAATACAAAGAGCGGATGATGAAGAAGAGCAATTGAGTCATCCCAAAGGCAGAAATACTGCTTGGGAGTAGAAATCGGATATTTAGTTTTTCCCTCAATTTGCTAAAGCTGTTATTCCTCCCACACTGACTGTGTCCTTGGAATAAAATAACAGTCAGTGAAATATAAAATGCAGATTACCTGTGCGTAAAAGCATAGCAGGGTTTTGTGTAGGTGTGGTTCCTAAAGAGTTAATGCCATCAGATGTCCCTAAGCTGTTCCCTACCAATATATATTTCATCACGTTTTACGACTACTTTTTGTAGGCAATAGAATTAAAACTAAAAGGAGGACAATCTTCTTCTTTTGTCACTGCAAGTGCTTGGCTGATGCAGTGCAGCACACAGGTAATTGCTATGCAGGTATATGCAGTTGCAGGGTTTTGACGACTGAGAGCAGTATACCCATTGCTCTGCATCTGCTCTCAGGATACCCCCAGAAAATGAAGTGCAGTCTCTCGCTAATATTTACATTCGCTATAACTTTGTTCTTGCTTTATTTCTCTGTGATCTCAGATGTTGCAGAGCTGTAAGGAATTGTTAAGGACTTTGAAAGAACACATTCTGGTTTCTTTGTGATGTACAATGAAAGCAGTAGGAGTGAGAAATCCAACAGTGGATTTATAAATCCAGCAATGTAAAAAACCTTTAATTAGCAGCCAACCTAATGAAAGCGGTCCTATTTAGAAACAGAATACATCAAGAGAGTCTAGCGTGGAATGTGTGTTGTGTTTATGGTCCCTTCTTGAAAGATTTTGAGGGTCCTTTTGTTGTAAATTATAACACTCTTCTCCAAAGTGAAACTCCTGTACTTTAAACAGGATTTGTAGCATATGCAGCAGCTTTTGTCACACCTCCTGCTCAGCAGATCTCCAAGCTAGAAGCTTGTTTAGCCATGACCATGCTTGTGGAGAGGAGTTGAGCCTGGATGGACCTTTGGTCTGACTTAGTACGGTCATTCTTGTGTTTTAATCACCTTTAGGTAATATTTCCAAAGAGTTTTCAGCAGCTGACATGGGCAGGCTGGGTTGAGATTAACCCGTTGAACACCTGGATGACCACGTTTACACTACCAGGCTTGGAAAAGATTTTGAGGATGATTGTTTCATGAATAACAAATTAATTTAAACATCATAGATTCTTACTCTCTGTGCAAATTGGTTTTAGACAACAGATTTAACTGGGTGATGACACTGGGGAAAAAATGAGCAGTCTGATGTTTAGGCACGCAAGCTCCAGGAAATTCAGAAAGCTCTTCCTGATAGGAGCTCCTAAATCTTCATACAAGTAGAAAAGTACAGTTGGAATTTTTATTATATGATGGCATTTATTTTTTTTTAAAGACAAACAGAAATCTCCATCTCATCAAGTCTCTGAAATAAGTTAAATTCTTCCATTTGGGATAGTTGCTACAAAAGAAAAGACTGAGGGATCTGGCCATGTTTCTGATCATCGGGTGCAGACAAAGTCTTTGGTTCAGAGGGAGGGTTGTGACTCGTCACTTTGGGGTGTTGCGTGACTGGATCAGATACTGTCATAAGCTGGACCCTCACCACCCGCCACAGGGCCTCCTCTGGCAGTGGTGGGAAAGGATGGGAACTAAATGTTACCCGGAAATGAAGGCCCTTTCCCCTTCTCTCAGCAGCTGGCAGAGGCCTGCAATGTCTTCTGTTTTGGGGGGTGTTTGTAGGACTCCAGGAGAGATTTCTTCTGGAGCTTATGCCACTTCTCCAATGAAAGGCAGCACCTAGCTGTTCTAGGAGGGCACTAATGCTAAAAACAGGAGCAAACCAACAAAAAACACTCTGTCAAAAGCATGAAAATGCTCCCAGTTTTCTGGGAAATTTCCCTCCCATCCCATTCTTGTGATCTTCCTTCTTCCTACCTCCTGCCTTCCCTCCTGATCCATTGTGTCACAGGGCTTGCTGTGAACGTAAGCAAAATAAGTCTCTGCCTCCACCTTCAAAGATTAAGGTGGAAAAATGTAAAGAGGAAAGAGAAAATAAATTACTATTTTTGGCAATAACTGTCACTACCCAAAGCTGGCAAATTGTTAGGGGTCATTTTTAGTAGAACTGACAATGCTGCTGCTGTTTCTTGCATCTTGTCTGTCTTAATCCAGTGGTGGTGGGATGGGATTAGGATGAAGCTCCAGCCTGGCACCGCAGCTGGTGCACCCAGGGGAAAGACAAACCCCAGCTTTTCCCCCTGATCATTTCTGAAGCTCCATATCTGAAAATGAATCCCTGCCTCTGCTTGTTTCCATGATAATTATTTGGCAGGGCTGTCTGACTGGCCTACCATAGCTGCTCCCAATTTTTTCAAAAATTACATTCAACAACCTACTGTTTTTCATCTGCGAGCATCACACTCTTTAAAGGGCTTCTCTGTAAAGAGTTTTCTCCAGCCACTGTTTTCAGCAAGCATGAGATGCTGATAGCTTTGAAAATACTGCTTGGGATATGGCATTAATATTTGATCTTCATTGAAGCCAAGGAGTTGTCTGACTTGTGCAGACAATGCAGAGAATAAAAAAAACTTTTGTTTGTTCTTCCCACAAGTTAAAAAAAAAAAAAAAAAAAAAAACAAGAAAGGAAGCTTCGTTTCTGCTGATGTAAAGTGAATGCTAATGAAGGCGCTTGTTAGTGGAGAGGCTGCAGCCAAGCTCTTCACTTACAGAAATTTTCCAGAGCTCTTAATAGAGAAGGTGAGGGAGGAAATCTGAGCGGCAGTGGGAGTATCCTGCCACCAATTGATTTGTACAGCTCTCATTTTCTGTGTGTGTGCATTTTCAGAGCTTCACTCGGAAGTGGAAAAATGCAGGTTTGGGGTAGTGCTTTGATTGAAGATGTGTTACTGCATCAAAATGAAGGTATCCAAATGAGGAAATAAACCATTTTAACAGTAACAAAAAATGTTCGGGGGTGTGCTGAGGGAGAGGGTTTTCCTGGAGTTTTGTCAGCAAAAGTTCTCCTGGTTATTATGGTGTTTCGATTTTGAAAAATAAATAAAATTAGTAAAAGCTGGTGCAAAAATATGTTAAATTAGCACAAATACAGGATGAAAGCAGAGTAGTTGCATACCTGTATGTGTTTTGAAAATTAAGATTTTTATCTGTCTTCTCCTATTAAAATTTCAGTTTGACAACCCAGTTACTATATTTTAACAAATTACTGAATGTTTTCTCTCATTAGGAGGAAAGGCCCATCACCCTGTGCTTGCTCATGGACGAGCCTTAGCAACATCTCATCCTGCACCTCTGGAGAAGAGGGCTGCAGCTTCTGTTTGTAACTATGGTTGATTCATAGGGGAAAAGAAGAAACAGATAAGTTACAAGAATCTAAATTTTTAGAATTTCTGTATGCTATATTCTTGATCTATATGCTTCCTGTTGTGGTAATGGTAAAAATGTTTGGGGTTTAATTACTTCCTTGCTATAATAAAAGGTTGGGGAGGGAGGAGAAATAGCTATAAAGATAGGAATGGGAAGGGTTTTGGCAGGAGGAAAGGAAGGAAGGAAAGTTACTGCCTGCTTAGAAAGTAATGATATGAGCAATTACCATTCTGGTGGAAATTAGGTGTTCTCAAATGAGAAAGTCACTTCTGAGATATCCTTAGCAAATGCATCTTTCAAGGATGGGACTTTCTCCAAAAAGCATTTTAACAAAGTATTTTTTAAGGGAACATTTTTATCTTTGGATTAGGAGGAAAACATGCGAAGTCTACTGTTTCCAAGTAGAAACATTTATAGTGTTAAAATAATGCTGAGCCAATTTTCTGGAAATCTCATTGTCCCTTTGTAGATTATAAAGTCAGCTGAGGGTCTGGTCTAATGCCTATAAAAGTCAACGGGAGATTTTGCATTAACTCTCCAGAGAGCTGGATCAGTTTGGTTCTCAGCTGCAAAGCCATTAAGCTTCAATATTTTTGAGTTATGTGAAGGTAAGATTTACATATTGGTAAATTGTACCCTGCAAGTTACAGAAGGTTGGTGTTATTTTTCCACAAGCACTTTGGGGAGAAGTAAGATATGCAAGTAAGACCTAAAAATCAGATAAAAAAATGCACGTGTATCCTTGCTGTTGTGCTAAAAGTAATACCAGATAAGTGCTTTGTTTCATTTCTGTTTTCACATTGCATTATTGATACTGGGAAGGGATTTAGGGCAAAAATCTCATCCCTGTAAGCAGAAGGAGTTGCCTGCCACAGCAGTTGCCACAGTAGTTATTTAGTGGCTGCAATTCTTGAATTTTAGGAATGAGTTGTGATATTTTTCTCTCTAGCCTCCAGAGGGATAGGTCCCAGTTCTGCGACTGTCTGTATTGAGTGATTATAGGATATTTTGCCCTTAATGAAGATTTTAGCTTTATTATTTCATGTATATATTAGGGTAATGTTTAGTGGCTTTATCCAGTTTAGGGCTTCACCATGGCAGGAGGTGTGCAAGTCTCTAGCAAGAGATGCTCCTTACCTGAAGAGTGTGTGCTAAAGTACAAGGCTCTTAGGAATTGGTTGGACAAGCACATTTTTCATAGGCAATGAAGGTACACAGGTGCTTTAGCCATCTTTATAGTGGGAGGTTCAAAACCTGCCTCTTTATTCCAGGGTATTTTGGCCAGACAAATATGATGTCTGCACATCTTGCCATCCTAGTTGCCCGTTAATGGTAATGTACAGAAGTGGTTGATGGCTTGGTCCTCACCAGCACTGGGGAGGCCAGCAGGTAGAGGGGTGTACAAAGGGTGGATGTGCATGCCGAGGCACACGCGCGCTGAAGTGCACTGCACTGCACTGCAAATCAAGCAAACCAGCACTGCAATGTCTGCTTGCAGCCTCTGATTTACCATGTCACCTGCTGTGCTCAATTCCTCTCAAATGTCCCACCCATGCAAATACTCCTAAAGGCAAGTTTGCACCAAGAACACATGGATACAGAGTAGCAAGAGCTACCTGAGCCGGCAGACCTCGAACAGTGATGAATTTGCTCCATTATTTTCACAGTGGTCTGAATTGTGCTATCGTCTCTTAGGCAGTAATATTTGCTTCCTGGTTCCCTGCTCGCTGGCTTTTCAAGCTTTAATAAAAGTCAGCCTACGGGTAAGCCTACTTCTATCCGTGTCCTCCAAGCTGGCTCCGGTGTGCTGTAATATGGGCTTGTTACATCTCTAAAACATAAATAAAACCCGAGCTCTCTGGCCTGGGTATGGCGCTGCAAGAAAAATTATCATGTTCCACTTCATTTCTACCTGGACTCATCTGAAAACACTATCTGGACGAAAGCGAACAGTGTGATTGAAGAGGCTGTCCTGTGTCCACTTACGCTGCTCAGCAGCCCTGTCACTGGAGGAGTTTCTTAACCTGTGCTTCTCTCATGTTCAGTGGCAAAAATGTGAATTAAAAGGAAGTTCCACCATTCTTCCCAAAGTTATGGCACCTGAAGGGACTGTGTGACAAGAGTCGTCATTAATGTCCTTCTATTTGAGCATTGCACTGGCCTGACCATCTATCTCTTTTCTTCCTTCTTCCTTCATCCTTTGCACAATGCACAGCACCCTACAAGACTTCCTTACTATTAGCAATTCTATTTTCATTGCATAAAACGTAGCCTTTGTGGGCTTTTCTGGGAAACAGTTGACTTAAAAATCAATCCCGGTTTTACTATTTTTTTGTCAAACACCTGTAATGGTTTTGTCAGGGAGAATGAAATAAAAAAAAAAAAGCCAACAACAAAATCATATTTCAATGCACTCAAATTTGGGATTTGTTGTCACGAAACCAGGTAGCTGCTACACACACCTCAACATCCCAGAATGGAATCATAACTGCTTTATTTTAAATGGCATTTATTGAAAAAACTTTGCCTCCTTAAATCTGAATGGAGGAAAAATGATTGAAGCTGGTAGGCAGTGGATTGGGCTGTCTGGGTCAGGGACCTGGCCACAACAGAAGTTATGAGTGTTCTACTGTGTTATTGTTTGTTTCTAGTGGGCAGCATATGTTGTGGGGAAGAAAGCATGTTGCAGGCATGGCCACTGCTTTACAGGCATATTGCAAGATGCTTGTGGGTGGCACAGTTGTAAAGGGAGTCTTGGTGATGTCTTGCAATGAGAAAATACCTTAATTCAGTAGTGAGGGGCCTTACATAAGTAATGTAAGTTCAGAGCAGTGACAGCCTGTAAACATACTTTGAAATGAATTTCTAAGATGCTTGCATCATTTTTGTTCCTGTTTTTCTCTAGCTAGTTTGGTGAAGGCTGATTCTGATGTAGGATTAAATGTTCTGCCCATGGATGGCTTTTCATGATTACTAGTCAAAACCACTGTTCTGTCTGGGTTTTTGTTTTGTTTGTTCCATTTTTAAGTGACTGACCCTATTAAAAAAAAAAATATCTGCAGCAGTAATAGCAAAAACAAAATAAGAAAAATAGAGTGGGAATTAATTATCTATTTGGTAATTAATAAATGGACTTGCAGGGACACTAGATGATTTTTGAGGCTCCTTCCAGTCCAAACCATTCTATGATTTGTAAATTATGGTGAATTTAATATTTAAAACACTGGATTTTTAAATCAGATACTATAAACACTATTAATGTAGAAAAAACATTAAAATTCCATCAGATGCCTGACATTTCATCTATACCTGTTTGAAGAAAACTGTCTCTTGATGCCATGCATGCCTAGTGGGAACAGTCACTTTCATAGTTTGATTTCCATCTCAAAGGAATCTCTACATCAAAGGTCAAAACCATCAATAGTTAACCAAACTAATTAATAGATTGTAGGATGATTATTAAACACAATTTTAAACAATTTTTATTTAATTCCTCTCATGTCCACCAACTTGATAAACTTTTTCACAAGTTCTGTGTTCTAGAAATTTAATTGCACTTTTATTGTTATGTTCTGAGTTAATTATATAGCAACCCAGGTTCATCTCCTATATATTAAATCAAGCAAGTGCTCTTTTAACAATCAATTGATATTTAATTACAACAGAGAAGCTGCCCTATTAAATCTAAATTAAATGTTCATTCAAGACTATTAAAGTGTTACCAGACCATCAAATAGCAAATGCAATACAATGCAGTATAAGCATTATGTGGTTGGTTTTCCAGAGCTGCTTTACAAACCTGAATAGAAAAACTGACCTCAGGAGAAATTTTCTTTGGGTTTTGGTGAATTCTTTAGCAAAATTAGTTTTACTTAATGAATGGTAACAATGACACAGAGCCTTTTTTATATATTCTAGCCTAATCATACCAGTTTAGAAGGGAAGGATTCATGACAAGTTTGGAAGTATGGAACTTGGAGAAGGCAGGAGACACCCCAGGTTTTTTCTGGTTTCCTCCTCCTCTGACAGCTCAAGAGGAGAGTGGTATTTGCTTTGAAGCACTGGTAATGGATGGTAGGTAGGCATAGTTATGTGAATAGCTCTGTGTAAAGTTAACAGGCAAATAGATAAACATTAAATTAAAATGCCAAAACTTGAATTGCTTAGGAAAGCTGTGTGGGACAGTCATCATTTTCCAGAGGAAACACAGAAAATGCATCATATTCATTAAGATTTTGCGTGGATAAAATTCCAATATACTTCTTGATCAGAAGAAACAAGTCTGGACAGGACCATTTACCAATGCTTAACAAATCTGGAGGAATCATCTCTTCTACTGGTTACCTGGTTCAAGCTATTGTTTTGCAAAGCCCCAGTCTGTTGCAGCCATTGCAGAAAGACACTGTGTGAGTGTGCCTGAATATGAGTGGAAAAGCCTGCGACTTCTTAAATGTATATATTTCAATGGGTAATGCCTTTGTTTGTTCACCCTTTGTAGGTCCATAAGCACCCAAAGATCCAACCAAGCCGAATATTGAATAAATAATTGCTGAATGCTGACAAAACAATGACAGCAAAACCAAAGGTGATGCAGGGAAATAGCGGCTGGAGTATCTATTTTGAATTTTGGGGTGCCCTATTTAAACCAGGAACATCGTGTTTTCTTAATAAATTCTTATAAAGAAAACAGTACTTAAGTTAAATAGCCAAAAGGATTTTTTGCAGTGTGATGTGGATGGCATTTAAGTGACTAATGTTTCATCTTCAAAGAGGAACTTCCGTTACTTAATGTAAGCCATTACTTCTGATGACTTATGGGCCATTCATGAGTCAGATCTGTAATGCATCATATATATTCATGCCTGTAAGTTCTTAGAAGAATGATTAATTTTGGTTTCCCTTGACTAGTTTTTTATCTTCATTTACCTGCACACTGTAAGATTCCAGTTTAAAAAAAAATGGAGACTTCTGTTTGACAATTTTTATAGGGTCAATTAACAATGGAGCAAACCCTGCAAACAGTTAGGAACATACTAATGTCTGTGAAAAGGAGTTTGCTCATGGAGTGAAGGTGGGATCAGGCACAGACACTTACCAAGTTCAGCATTTTGAGCCTAATAGACCACATCTCAGAGATCAGCAGATGTAAACTTCCAGTTTAAGGTGTGCTTACACTGAAAACGTATTTGATTACAACAGAATCTTATGATCAGCTGCAGGTATAATATTGACATGTGAATAGTAAAACCAAATGAGTAGTTCCCAAATTTTCCCCTTCTGTCTCCTGCTCTGAGGTCAGGTTGTCATTTCACTGGCACTTCCTGGCTCACAACCCTACAATTGATTAGTGTTTTCTGAGACATAAAAATAAAGGCTTCTAGAAACCCTGATTAAATAACTTTTTCATCTGGCCAGAGGAACAAGGCAGGACATGACAGAGGCAGAAGAGCTGGCTGCTCCTCTTGGCTTTGCCACTTACCTGCTGGGTGAGGCTCAAACAGCCTCTTTATTTCTTAGCACCTGAATTTCACTTTAGTCTCTTCAGATCAATAACCAGTCTGGGCAGATGCAATGTTTTGTACAATATAGTTTGCCATAGGTTTGGACCTTGAGGTGCTAAACAATACTCTTTTTAAGTAGCAGGCTTTGTTGAGGGGTTTGTTGTTTTTTCTCCCCTCTCTAATGAAAGAACAAAATTGATTCTTTTGCAAGGTGAGACAAAAAACTGGTCTTTTTACGCAGCAGGATAAGGAGAGGGAAGACTCTTACAGCAGGATAAGAAGAAAGTCTGCTCCTTGCAAGAGCATCCAGGGAGTGTTTGTACTGCTATTTCAGGAGCCAGATCTTTCACAAAAATATATCCCTTAAGCAATGAGAAGGTAGTTCCACATTTAGAAGTCAGGAAGAAATGGATTTCACTGGTGATTCCCTTTCTTTTAATCAGCTTAACATTATGCTCCCAGCTTTCACTGAGTAACAGGAGACAGCGATCCATCTGTCAATATTTAAAGACGTTAAATGCCAGAGGTGTGCCAAAGCAGGCTGAAGTACCATCATGTGGGTACTTAGCAAATGGAGATATACAAAACATCAGGTTTTCAAGCGCACAATCCAGCAAAAAGCACTGCAGGAAGCCTGCTAGAACTGTGCCTCACATGGATGCTCTGAAGGCTCCCACTCTTCCCTTGCCACCTTCAGTATTTTATACCCCAGCAGATTCAGAGAATGCACTTCCACCTCTCTGCTGAGGACCTTGTCCTTGCCCTGGAGAGTTCCAGCAGACCTAGGTTGTCTTTGGGCTCAGACAAAAACAAGTGATTTGGGTTTTGGTTTGTTTGTTTGTTTGTTTATTTTTTCCTTTTTTATTTTTCTGAGAAATAATATTCTTGTTTTCACGCAGCTCTAGAAAATTATTTCTAAGCTTCCAGCTGTCTGACCTTCTGTGTTTGACTGACAGCTCGCTTATATTTCTTACCATGAATAAGTGATCACTGACTGTGATACACACCATTGGAATACGCTTCTTCTTTTCTGCCATAGTAGTCACCAGCAAACCTAAAAGATGCAAAATTTTTATTTCCCACTTGCAGGTTGCTGAACTCCTAAACATTTTCCCTTTACAAATCTTGGCTTAAAGAAAAGTCTCAACAGTTTGGAGAATTCATGAGACCTGTGGTACTGTGTTATTTCCCTCATCTTCTGCCAAGGAGACTGCTGTAATCTTTAATTATTACCTAAACTGCTTTTCAGATTTACTGGAACAACTTCAAAATGAATGCAAGTGTCTCCTGTCTGTCTCCATTATGTATATCTCTGGCCATAGTGGGTTTTGTATCTTCCCATAAAGTGTGTGCTTCTTTTAGGACAGAAAACCGTTAAGCTATTCCACCACAGCAAGTGTAAGAAAGTCTTTCTGCCCAGACATGTGACTGTGTACTTTAAGAACAGCACTTGGGCATTTTTTTTGTTAACGTAGTCCAAGCACAGCTCAGTTGATCTAAGAATGTTTCTAAATGGAAAACGTTGTGCAAATTGTGCTCCTTTGTCCATCCATTATGTGCCCAGTTCAAGCATCTCCCCAGAGATGGTCTGTACTATGACAGATACTATGCTGATGGGCTGCTGAACACAACCCCAAGACTCCTGTGCTATGCTTACTCAAGCAAACCAATTCTAAGACTTGCAGTGACAGCTATGGGAGTTTATTGCCATTTGCTTTACAGAAAATTGAAGATTGGTGTATATAAGGCATCACTGCATAGTTCAGCCAAGAGCTGTTGTCCCGGTAAGGTCAGGCATATTCTCTGCCTATTGAATTGTAGGACTGCCCACATTCTGCACAATGGATTGCTGCTTGAGACTGACATTAGCTTTGAATGCTCTCAGCAATCATCTACCCCTCCAGGGCAATTGGTGTTACCAGATCTTCCAAGGTAAGTTTTCAAGTGGTTTGCAATATTTATCCTTGAGGGATAAAGGTTTCTGTACTTAGGTGTGCACTGACCTGGGTTTTCAAGGCAAAATAGTAAAATGGAACTTCTCTTACCATAATTTTAAAGTGTTCTGGAATAAATTAAATGGAAACTTATACGTGTGCACTTGACAATATGGAGTCGAGCAACAGGAAAAACCACCCTTCAGTGAAACAGAAATGGTTTCAGTCATGTTTTTCTTTAGTAGCTTCTGAAGAAGGGGAAATAATTGACTATAGCTTCTATACTGAAGAACATCTATTTGTTTGTATATTCATAATATAATCAGGTGCATCACATTGAAAACAAAGATGGAGCGATGTCTCTGAACCCCTACTGTGAGTTACACTCCCATCTGCAGCTGAAGTTTCACCTGGTATTTTCATACCTCCAGATTGCAGTGCAGACTCAGTGCCCATAGGGTCCCCAAGACCCACCAAAGTTCTCAGCAGCTCTGTTTTCAGCAGTGTGGGCAGGACACAGCCACAGATGAAAGGAAGATGGGAGCCACGAGTGGTCAGTGCTCATTCTGAACATCTACTGCTGTATCCCAGCTGCTCATGGTAAGCATCTTTCTCCTCTGAAAATTCACACTTCTGCTGAATGTTTTTCCTTCCAAATCTATATGTGTATTAAACTGATTTTTTTCTTAATTGAAATCACATGGGTTTTAATGTCTCCCTGTAATATTTCCCCGTCCACAGTAGATAAAATTCTCACCCTATTAGATATTGCCACCAACTCAGAACATTAATATTCATCATTACCTTTTGTATGCTGTCTCATTTAATTTCCAGCCCACATGGAAGTTCTTCTATTTGAGTCTAATGAGTTTTCAATGTAGAATTTCTCTGAGACAGTATCTGCCACTTCACTCCAAATATGATACAGATTCCTTGAATCTGCTTTGATAAGATTATTGAAAAAAAAATCAGGTTTGGCTAGCAAGATATATTTTTGATAAATTCTACTGTCAGTGCTTTCTGAACTGTTTAAGAATTAAAAGATCTTGGTCATTGCTGGTGTGGAGAAAGACTGCCTCAAAAAAACATGGTTTTGTGGATAAAAGCCTTCAGTGTATCTGTATCTTCAGTGTATGATACAGACAGTGTATCAGCCTTCCTGTGCCAGCACCCGTGGGATCAAGAGGGTTAAATTCTGCCCAAGCCACATATTTGCCATAAAACCTCTTCTTAGATCCCAGTTTGTGCTTCAAAAGAGAGCAGGAAATGAAAGGCTAATATTTTCATTTTCAAACAAGTGATCAGTGAATGATGGAAAGATTATAGCTCTGCTCTGTGTACAGCTGATACATGTTTAGTACATTGTGCTGGGTAGAGCTTATAGCCAGAGCTGTTTGTTTTTTAAGCAGAAGCAGCTTGCAATAGCGTACATAAATCTGGGAAGATATGCTGTGTAATATACTTCATTATAGGATGTAGCTGATGGAACAGGAGTGTTTGGGCTTGGATACGCAGCCTGCGTGACTCAAGTGCTGCTTGCAGGCTGGGTACGACTAATCACTGTGAGCTTCAGTAGCCACATTTATGGTAATCCTGTGCATGCAGATCATCAAACTTATTCTCGCTGTTGCCGCCTATGCTGCATTTGAACCCTTCACCTCAATCATAAGAGAATGTGCATGTCCACTACAGAGCCCTTTCTTCTGACATTTGTCAGACAAAAAATAAGTGCATTCAGTGTCACTCTAGCTGGCTTTTAGAAAGATTTATGGTTTTTGTTGTTGAGCTGGATATTATAAATAACGACTTTACTTAAGTAAAAAATTATTGGAGAGATACTGCCTTCATGTCAAGTTTGATTGAGTAAATGCCAATGAAAAGTAGTTCTTCATAACAGATTCATCTTCTGACATAGGGGATATTGTATCCTTGACAACAACGCTTAAAAGAACAGCAAAACAAAGGTACTTGTTATGTTGGCTGAAAATTAAGTGGATGAAACCTGGATTGATCACTTCCTCACTGCGCAGTTCAGTAGCTGTCAGTGTCCTCTGCTCACCTTTCCTTTCAATGTTCCCATTACTGTATTTCAGAAACATGCAAAGCAATGAGATGGTTGAGGTCTGGAGACAAAAACCATGCCAATATAAGAAAAGAACATGATCTAGGCATTAACCCAGAGAGCTTGTCTATAAAATTAATCTTCTGAAGCAATGAGCACAGAGTTTACATTTACAGATGTAGCTTGTGGTGATGGCTCTCATGTAACAGGTACATTAATTCCTTTCTTGATTTGATTTTGTATATACACATAATCTACCTCTACAAACATAAATTTGTAGAGGAACAGGCATATTGTTCAGTTCCTAAGTTTGAAGGGCTGTACTTCTGCAAGATGTTGTCTGTGTGAGGTCTAGAGCTACTAAATGTTTTAGGACAAAAAATAACGAATTCCCAGTGAGGTCAGAATCATTACCAACCTGCATAGTTGGTGGATTGTGCTTTAGGCACTATTTATGTCAGTAAAAATCTGCTTTTTACATGGCTGGTTGTGTCAAGTCATCCAGGCAGGTGTGATGTAGGTGACTAAAGTTCCACCAATTAAAGTTTAGGGGTCAGTTTTGTGTCAGAAGGGAATCAGAGCAAGGGGAAAGACCATTTATGAAACCTGCAGTATGTTCACACTTCGGGAATGACTTATTCTCCACAAGGGTGGTTTGTGAGCTGCCATGTCATGCTCTAAACTGATTCCTGCAGTACTTCATACGCATCTTCTTCATGATTGTAAAGAGCATTAAAGGACATCCTTAATAATTTACTGTTGACTATGTATTGTGTGTAATGTTTTGCTCTTCCTCCTGAAGTATCGGAGAAGGATTCATGTCTGGTCCCCTCTTCAGCACTGTGCAGAGGAGTAGGCAGCTGCTTTATTCTCTTTGTTTAAGAAAACTGGCACCATGGTATTTTGGTGCATAGTTAATGAAAATCAAGATAAAGGCTAAAGAGCGAATTGTAAGCAACAGCATACTTTCATTCCCAAAATTTAGTTATAGACTTAATCAAGGAGTTTTACAACATCCATTTGAAAAATTATTTACATTTCTTCTGTACTTGCTATTAATATAGCATAAAGCAATAATAAATTAATTCCAAACTCTTCCAAGAATGTAAGAACTATAAAAACTCATAGGAGGCAATTCCCAAATAGGTGACTGGAACGTACATGTGGGCAACAGTAACTGCAGCTTTCCAAATATCCAGTGTCTGCATAAGCCATTGTCTTGGCCATTTCCAAAACCAGTCAATAGAAGTGGCAGGTCTTCTGGTGACTGCTGGGTGTGATTGTGCACACAGGTACGGGCCTGTGTCAGAGGAGCATCTACATGCATCCTCCCTCCTTCTCCCTCCCAGTGTCCCTCCATCCCCTGTCCTCCTCACCTTTTCAGTGCACAGTCTTGTTTGTAAAAGCCCAACACAATCTCTTACAGCTAATGGACAGACTCCCATTAACTCCCAGTATGCTCTGGGTTAGATCCTAAAAGCACAATCTCGCTCTTAACACTGCTGTACAAAAAGGTCATTCCTGTAACACTAATAATATACAAATACTCATTTACTTTGAGTTGTAGAGACATCTTCCATTGTTATTCTCAGTTACTTGAAATGTCCTGAGAGCATGGTAGGTGGGTGGGGAGTGAAAGCCATCATACCAAGGGGATGTTGCCTTCCTGACAAGTTTTCTTGTTTCTTCTAACGTTCAGCGACTCATGTGCACCCACTGACCTCGCAGCACCAGTGATGGGTCCCACATGTGCCCAGCTCGGGTCCACCATGCGAAAGATTTCAGATGTTCAGGCATTAAACATACTGCGGTTCCTCCAGGGAAATGATTTTTATACAGAGCCCAAGCACTGAGTATATCACCTGAGGCACCGTGAGAGTCAGGCAGAGGTAATGGTCGTGGTTGGAGGTCAAGGTGGGTTGGTATGTCATTAGAAAAGCCACTGAACCGCCAGCTGAGGTATCATGATCCTTCAATTCATTGAAACCACATTTTGACGGAAAAAGCTGAGGCTGTTCTCATAGCCATTCTCAGTCTGCATGCCCATAATTTAGCACGGTGCAAAAGTAGACGTTGGCTAGCTTTGGAGCTAGGGAGGTTCGACTCCATTTCTAAGGTCTCCCCAGTACTTGTCTCTGAAATCCTGTCTGGGATTTTTGCATGAAGACTCTACATATGCTCCATATGCTTTTCCCACCTACCACCACCAATCTACTGAGCACATCCCATGAACAAGAAGCTGCCTCTGCAGCATTGTGGTGTCAAATGCAGAGCTTTGAGTGTGATGCATGTACAGCAACTGGGAGAAGGACTGTCGTTGTGTTAGCTGTGCTAGACAGCATGGTAGTCAGGCAGCTAGCAGCAAAACAACCATGACCATTCCTTAAAAATGAACTAAAACTTAACAGCCTACACCCTGACAAACTTTTTAAGAATATAGTTTCTCATTAGCACAGGCCGAGGGCTCCTGTCTCCAGCAGTGCTGAGCATAATGTCGTTGAAGGCTTAGATTAAAGCTTGAAACATAAGATTTTGTCTCTTTTCCAGTCCTGCTTCCTATTTTTCCTTCTTGCTGTTACTTGTTTAACTGCCCTATTTGATGCTTCAGAGTGCATGGGATGAAGGCAGACAGGGGTGATGAAGGAGATCTTAAATCATCTATGCAGGTAGACAACAGAGCCCTCAAAAGGCCTAAATTCCCACAGGAGGAAATTCGGGTTTGCAGGAACTTTACCTATATGTGCTAGTAGAAATTGATGGCAAAATAATAACATGCCAACTTTAATGTTTGCAACTGTTTGTTGCTCACTGTGTGACCGCAGCTGAGAGCAGACAGGATCCTCAGCACTGCAGAGAGCTGGGGCTGAGCAGACCCTGCCCATGGCATGGAGATGGGTGGCTTTCCACCTCCAGGATCAAAAAATCCTCCAGGATCAGAATCTTGCCATGCCAGGTTTATGTGAACAGCTGTAATGCAACAAATACATGAAAATATGAAGGGTTTGGACTTGAGATGTCTCATAAAGTTTGGAGAATGGCAGCAAGAGTAAACTAAATCTATACATTACTACCAATTTACTTTGTCCTTATATATCCCCTTTCTAAGCATGATTTGTGCCAAATTGCAGCTTCTTCTGTGAGGCCAGTGTGTGAAGCAAATTTGATGCCTGAGACAAGGAATTACAAATCTTTTAAATCCAGTTAGGCTTTGTGGCCTTGTAATAGATGACATTGAAAAAGTAGGATATTGTAATAGATGACAATGAGAAAGCATCTTGGGGAAATGTTTCATGATGACCAGCCAGAACCAAACTAGTGGTAGCTGGCTTGACGACGGGACTTTCCAAACTTGAAGTTCAGCCAAAGGACAAGGTGATGAAGAGGAAGATGATGAAGAAACAACCACCAGCAATCCCAAAGACCTCTACCACAATAAAGCACGTATGAAGGAAGAATGTTCTAGAAATAAGCAACTTCATAAATATACATATAATATAATGAATATGTATGATTAACACCAATATAATCACAGTTTGTTTGATGCTTGGACTAGACACGCTAGGAGGAACTATCCCCCAGCGCCGCAATAAAGAATACCTGCTTGTCAACTTTTAAAACTTTGCTGGTGAGTTCTTGACGAGTTCTATTAATCAGTGCCCCAGGAACAGCTAGTTATCAGAATGTGGCCTTACACAGGTATCTTAGCTTGGTGATTTGCTGAATTGTTGTTATGATTATTTGGAAAATCCAGTAATGACTTAGTTTAAAATGCATCAAACATTCTTGGAGCTTGCTAACTGATTGTTGCAAAAATAATCATTATGGCGCATTATGCTGAAGTGTTTGTTTTATACTAATTGTTCTGACCTTCTTCATCTGTATTTGATGAGATTCGTATGCATAATTAAAAGGCCCTCCAGGAAAAAAAAAAAAGAGTAGTCAGCGAACTAATCTATAGGACAAGTAAATGCAGATCATTTCTATCACCTTAATGCATTTAAAATTCAGTCTTCCTTTTTCTTTAAGGCTTTTACTTCATCAGTGTTTAGTATGAGCTTATTATAAGCCACTTTAGCCTGTTATTAAGATGCATGCAGACTCTTTTTCCCCATTTTGAAGCGTAAGTTTTTCATTTCCTCATATTTTAAGGTAGCCAGATGTTTCTTTAGGAAACAGTGTGTGGAGGCTTTATCCTCTGCACTGTATCCTGCACACATTGCGGAGCCCACTGGGCAGAAAGAGAGTGCTTCTGGCCAGTGCTGCTGCTGTTAGACATCCCTCTGTAATTTCTGGGGTGCAGGAATGAGCCTAGAGGTAAAGATTTTGCTCAGTCTCTCTTAAAATGACAGTGCAGCTTATACTGAGGAGAAATTTATTTGAAATAACCTAACCATTTAATGCCTTCAAGATGGAATTCAAGTTTGGCAGGTCCTCTCTTGCATGTGGCTAATGTGTTTTGCCTATAGAAGAAAAAAATGTCTTTTTTGTGTGCAGTTTCCTGTATCTCTAAAGGGTGTTTGTTGTCTGAAGGTGCTCAGTTCCCTCTCAAGCAAGGCTTACCAGGCCACTAGGCAGGTGCAAGATGGAGCAGGGATGTCCCTTGCAGCTCCTGTGGTGGGGGAGAAAGCAGCTAAGGGAAAGATTAAATATAAGGAGATCAGAAGGGAATGAGAGAGTGATGGAAATCTTTTCAGAGGAAAGATGTTGAGTCTCACCAGAGCAAGGGAAGAGGCTTGAGGCTCTTCACATCACAAAATCCCTTTGGAAGCTGCTTTGCTTTCATTGGCATACTGCTGAATTTCTGAAGATCATTTCACCAGCTTATTGGTAGTTTGACTGGATTGTGATAATTCTTTAATTTCATTTCAAAGAATATAGACATCTGAAATGGTTATTTCATCATCACTAATGTGGATGTTGTTCCTTACAATAAAGTGAGGAGTTTGCGGGCTTTTTTTTCTTCTTTGCCTTACCAACTTTAACCAGGAGCCAACACAAACACATCAGAGTTGTCCTGAGACTCTGAGAGCTCTGGACTTGATTGAGAATTTCAGTCTTTACTTTCAATTAAGTAAACTACCACTATGGTGGTAGTTTCTGTACTTTCAATTAAGCAAACTACCACTGAAGTGAACGGTAATTTAGCTAATTTGAAGTCTTAAAACATGGCTATTTGCTGACATCAAATTTGCACACATCAAGGTGTGCTTCTGTCCTCAAATAATCTATGTCATTCTGTCTAGGTGGTTAAAAACCCAACAGATTAGTTGCTCATGTTAATCAGCAGATAATTGCATCAGCTGTTTGGCAGCCTCAGCAAAGGGGGACTCTACTTGTAGACAAAACCTACATGTTGTTATAGGGAAAAAAAAACCCAGCAAAATTAAAATAGACATGAATATGCTGTGTTGGTTCCTTTCTTTACCTTATGCTCAGAGTATCAGTGTCTTTGGGGTGAGTAGTGTTTTATCATCGCTGCAAAGTGCTTGTTGTCTTCTAGACACCAAAGAAGAAAAAGTGCAAGAAATTTCTGATACACTGTAATGAGTGGTTAGGGAATAAGAAAGCTGGCTCAAGATGATCTAAATAAGGACTGACTCCTAGTAGGACTTGTTTTCTGAGGAGCTTGTAGACCTCTGTCTTAAGTAGCTGTACTCATGTCCCTGAATGAAAGCTAAGTTCTCAGTCCCTATTTAAAATTTAAATAATAAATGTTATGTGACAGATTTTGTCTCCTTATCTAGAAATACACTGAAGTACGCATCTTTCTGAATAAGACCAAGATGCTTTCCACGGTTATAAATGCATATGACATCTACTGTGTTCACTAAGGAGAATTAAAGGAGGTAAAACTTAAAAAGACAGGAACTGAAGCTGAGAGCTGAGTGTTCAGAGTCAAGTGTTCAACAAAACAGTGCTCATGTGCCTGCATAACAAGATTTGCATCTCTTTAGTGTTCTTTCCTGCTACAACCTTGACATTTTAAATTGGTCAATATATGTAAAATTGCATCGATTCATTAATTTTTAAAAGCAAACTTTAAAATGCATCTCAGTTCCTTTTCAAAGAAAGATGCATATTTAGAAAGGTTAATTGTTGTTTCAAGTCGCTTGGTAAAATCAATAGGACTTGGAGCTCTAGCGCTTTCTGTGCCAGATTTTTACAGAGAAGCAGCTAACGGCTGTAACTTTCCCTGCTGGAGCCCAGGAGTTTTGTTCCTCATGAAAATAAAGCAGTGGCTATGTAAAGACTCAGGGCTTGGTCTTTTAGCAGCTGTCTCCAGCTGCTAAAAGACCAAGGAAAATAAAGGAAGCATTATCTTTTGCAAAGGATGGACTAGGTTACTAGGAGTCTCTGATTACATGTGTGCATGTGTACCACCTATAAACCATTTTAAAAGCTTTTGGTTAAGATTACAGAGAAAGTGCCTCCAGAAGCAAGAGAAGAATTATGGGTTTTCATCTGTTCTTCTTGAGTGATGTGTGTTGTGGCACAGCATTTAAGGAAAAGGTCCTTTTTTTTCCTCCACTAAGGGCTTTTTGAAGGGTACAGAAGTGGCAGTGGTCACTCAACACAGAATTGTTTGGGAAAGACCTTTAAGTTTATCAAGTCAAATCATTAACTGTGCATTGGCAAGTCCACCAGTAAACCATGTCTCTAAGTGCCACATATACATGTCTATTAAACACCTCCAGGGATGGTGACTACATCACTTCCCTGGGTAGCCTGTTCCAATGCTTAAAAACTCTTCCTGTGAAGAATTTTTTCCTAGTATCAAACCTAAATCTCCTCTGGTGCAACTTGAAGCTATTTGCTCTTCTCACATCACTTGTTACTTGGTAGAAGACACCGACACCCACCTCCCCACAACCTACAATCTCTTTTCAGGTAGTTGTAGAGAACGATAAGGTCTCCCCTGAGACTCCTTTCCTCCAAGCTGAACAACCCCCAGTTCCCTCAGCTGTTCCTCATCAGATTTGTGCTCCAGATCTTTCCCCAGCTTCATTGTTCTTCTTTGGACACACTCCACCACCTCAGTATCTCTTGCAGTGAGGGATCCAAAATAGTATTCAAGGTGAGGCTTCACCAGTGCCTAGTACAGGGGGATGATCACTGCCCTGGCCCTGCTGGCTATCCTATTGCTGGTACAGGCCCTGGTTTAGTAGAGACGGTAGGTTCCATGCTCAGAGCCCAACTCCCACTGGTCCTTTCTCCTCCCTTTCCTCAGCCCCTGGCCTCCCCTGGCCACTACCAGCGTGATCTCGCCATGCACTTAGTCCCATCTTCAGCCTGACTCACAGGAACATAAGTGCAATAACAACTTGGAAATTGACGTAATAGATTTAAATGATAAAAGACAAGAAGACAAGTGCCTAACTCTGGAAAGATGAAGCTATATAATTCTTACTATATATATATATATTCTTACCATAATATATATTAAAGTCAGCAAGACGGGAAGCAAAGATTTGAGAGAATTCTGGTACTTCCAGCATAAGGAACTTCAAAGTACCCTTATCGGGCTGTTCTTCTGTCACCACTCGCACCATGCAGCCATCCTTTGAGAGTCCTGATCCCAGAATTTGCAGTCTGAGCAATTCTCTGAGCATCACTTCAACGACGCATCTAAACTGTTCCCAGCCCTCTCCCCATGCTGATCTTATTTAGATGGAGTAATACAAAAGCCAAAACTTTGTTTCTCTGGGCTACTCAAATGGATGGGAATTATTTAACATCCTTGTGGTCTTGCTCTGTACTGAATGCATGTAGCACAATCAGTAAATTTTTATATACATGTATCTCTGCATATGCACAAGGATACACTGATGAAAGCTTGTGAATGCCAGTCTGAATACAAATCATTGCTAATGCCTATTGAAACTTTACATATGAGTTTTAATTAGATACTGCTGTTTAGATCTAGTTCTAGTATACCTGACTTTATCCCTTTTTCCCTGGGATTTAGTAGTAATTTGTATTTTAATAGCTGAATACTGCCCTTTTTTACAGCTTTACTTTAAGTCTTCTCCCAGATTTTATCCTTTCCCCTTTGATGGTAAGAAAAATTACACAGAATTTTCACAATTCAGGCATTACTCTGGGATTTTGCTTATTGTCCAGTATCTAAGCTTCCCCCAGGCATGCTCATGGTGAAGATAATGATTAACCCAGAGTCTGGAGCTTTACATGGTAGCAAGCTTGCAGCTCCTGCCTACCAAAGAGCAAAAAACACTTCTTACAGCTCCTTCAACTACAGACATTAAGTGTGATGGATGTCACTGGCCCTATATACAGACTCAGAATGGTTTAGGGGGTGGCTCTGATCTGAGCTGGGATGGAGGACATCTTTTCTGGTGAAGATTTAGTTAAAAAGTGAAATGTAACATCACCAAAGACGTTTTCTGGGAGGTGATGCCAGATGCAGCTGGATTTAGCCATGGCTCTTTGTCCTGTGACAAGAAGAACTTACTAGATCTAGGAGCACAGGTACCCTGTGGCTTTCATGTCTCCAGGACTGTATCACTCCTGCCACCAAGCTACCTGCGTGGTTAGTAGATGGAAAATAAATATTGGTCTTTGTAACGCCAGCTGAGGACCCGTGTAAATGGATGTTTGTTATTGCTGCTGTAAGAGTGTGCAGTCCTCATCTTACTGTAGGTGGTCACTGAGTTTTCATAAACAGAGGCTTTTTAAGCTCTATTTTAAAAGCACTTAATAGTGCTTTTTAAGTTCTAATTCAAGTTCCTCAGTTTTGGTCAGCTCTTATTGCGGTGTGCTGGGACAGACTAATTTTTGTGTCTAACACTACTAGTGCTCAGATAAAGCCAAGAAATACTGCAGATGTGGATCCTTCCCAGGGGTGTACAGGTTTAGGAGGAAAAGTCCCTTTGGTTTTTGGACAGGAGGCATCTAGCTTGCTTTCTCTACTGACTTTGATTCCTGCAGCCAGAAACAGCTGGCTTTGCTCTGCAGAGTGAACATCCCTGGCAGACTTTGCATGTTCCTGACTCCAAGCTGATACCCTCACTTCCTCACACCTCATAACTTTCCTCCTCACCTGTGTCTTTGCTTTTGCATTTCCTGGATGACAATATCTTCCATGACATGAACAAGACATCAAACATAAGTGTTGGGGACCAAAACCCAAACAAACTTCTGTGACATTTTGGAAGTTTCAGTCCAATGACTGTGGTCAAAGGCATGAGAGGTACTTTAATAAAAAAGAAGAAATAAAGGAATGATACCGCTACTGATTAGCAGGGAGCAGCTGTTTGTCTCTGTGACCCTTTCAATGTTTGTTTCCGCATTGGTTCAAATTATTTGTTTCAGTCCTCTGTAAATAAAGCATGACTTTGGAGAAGCAGTAATGCAAAAAACCCCAACCAACCACCACCACCAAGAAGCTTTCGAGAAAGACAGAGGGCTCCAGGGACCTAGGAAATACAGAAACAACCTGAAAATCAAAGGCTATATTTAATCTGTCCTATTTCCACAGCAGAAGTAAATGGATTTTAAGTATGTGGATTGATAGCCAAAAGCTATGAAGTCTATCTCAGCATGGAGAAGCTACATCGTCAGAGATATCATTTAGTTGGTAAGTGGGAGTTTTGTACCTTAGGACAATGGTTGATCATTTCCTAGCTTAGTTTAGTTCGTCAGTCTACTTCTGTAGGGGCTTGAATGGAGACTGTCCACCTTCCTTGAACTTCACAAATTTATGATTTCTTTGTTGCAGTCTTTTTAGAGGTTCTGCTGGAGAAGGAGAGGGTGAAATAAATAACTGCAAAACTTTATTCAGTTTCACTATTACGCGTTGTTGCTCAGTGAGAGGAAGAGGCAAGTTTCCATCCAGGCAAGCATCCAGACGCAGGTAGCAGAGACTACTTTGACTTCATAGAAACCAGCTCTGCAGAGCTGCTCCAAAAGAAAGCCATAACTTGGAAGGATGTTTCTTAACATAGGTTGCCCATGCTTATTGGTCTTGGCCTCCTGAAACACCCAAGGATTTCTGCTCCCCATAAATTAACTGATCTAGCTAGAAGATGTCTTTTAGAGAACATTGAACTGCAAATTTGTGGAGATTTAACTGGAAAGATTAAGAGACTTGTAGCAAAAAGTTTTAAAAACCCTAACAGTCTTCAGGTAAATGCTATGTTTATTTGGTCATGGGCAACAGAAGTATATGCCATCTGCTGCAATTTTCGAGAGGGCCAGCTTTGGTACTTACTCCAGGAGAGGTGGTTTTGTGTTATATTTTCCACTGTTCTCTTGTGTCCAGGCTTATAGTTCCTATTAGCTTCAGAGGAAAGCAAAGAGAAGTGACACATCAACCAGAACAAAACAGATGTGCAGTTTCAGTCCTCAAGTCTAGTAGGAGTGAGGTGAGAGGCTCCCAGACCTTTCCTACCCCAGTGTCAGGGAGCAGTGTGGGCCAGCTGCTCCCTAAAAGATGGGGAGCCCAGTGCAGTATGGTGGGCATGGTGGGGAGCTCAGCAGCCGGACCCCATCCCACCATGGTATGGGGCAGGTGAGCAGAGTGGTGACAGCAACAGCTCTTATTGACAGTCTTGTGATTGTCAGGCAAAGGCATGGCAACGAGTGGGGTCTAACCAAGAGAGTTTAAACCATCAGAAAAGATTGTGGTGATGGTCAAGGCCAAGGTCAAGCTGGGAAGTCAGTCTGCAGGCCTGGGTCTGGAGCACCACGGTCCATGGTTGGTCACGGGCATGGCAGTAGTTGATCAGGGGCCATTTAAAGCATATCAGTGCTCCTGTGGCCCTGAAAATAATGAAATGTATCATGGGCCCAATCTATCGTTGCCGTTTGATCTTAATTTCATCTTTGTCTTATTTTCCTACAAATAGCTGAAGGGCAGATCCTCTGGGCTTTCCTCATTTCCCTCCTTTGGGTTTGCTATATATTTTTGCCTGGCCTATTTTCATGGCTTGGATAATGCAGTGTGCTGTCACTGCCAGAATAAATCTGGTCTGTTCCTGGTTATGCTCTCCTTGGGTTGCCTTTTGTCTCTCCATCTAACTCCCCAGATTTCCTTCTCTATTTGCTGGTCCCTCCAGTTCATGCACCTCCAATACACTGTATTTTGTTTCTTCTTTTTGCTTCTGCTCTCATGTAGCCTCCCTCTGTTGACTTAAAGCACATTCCTGCCATCCCGCTTTGTCTTTCAAGCATAAACAGAATGGCAGGATTTGCTGTAGGCAGGTCAGGTGGGCTTCTATGAAGCTAAAACAGCTAAAATTGAACACAGTGTGTTACTGCTGGCTAGGGCTGAAACTGGAAAAAATGCACTGATAAGTAATTCAAAGTAATCTAAGACAGGGTGCTAACTTTGATAAGTCCCAGGTTACAGCTGGCCTTGAAAACCCTTTTTTGTTTGGAACTGCTGTATAGCAGGGTGAATTAATCACTTCACTGCAAAACTGAGCTGAGTGCTGAGCTGCACTACTGCATGGGTTTGTGTGGGGGTGAGAACAGTGGGGAATTTTAAAAGTTGCTCTAGGCAATGTCACTGTGAAGTAGATGTAGCTGAAAGTGGAGCAGAAAACAAGATGGGACTTTGCCACTGCACACGTCTGGTATCATTTTTCCTCCTGGCATTCCCAGCCTGTGCATCTTGCATGCTTGCTTACAGCTCATTAAAGAAGCACCTGAACACTCTCCCTCTCCAAATCCTCATATGTACCAATCCAAAATGCACAGCTGCAAGAGAGTTAATTCTAGAAAATTTTAATAAGAAACTTGAAATTGGGTTCCTAGTACAGTTCTCTGAGCTTAAACAGTCTTAATTATACTTAGGAAAAAAAAAATCATTAATCTTTGGTTTTACCACAACATTTCATCAGTCTGTGTCAATTAATTCTGAGTATTTCCACTATAATTGCACATTTAAAAAAACCCACAACAACTAGTTGATTTTACAGACAAATACATATGCACAGACCTGTAAGCTATCTCATTCCTCTTTAAACAAAGGGATATATATGTTCACCAGACTGACTGACAGACATGTCTCCAAGTTTAAGAATGTGCCTAGCTTATAACTGTTATATTTCTTTGGGAAACAGGTCGTAGAGAAGTGTGAATTCATCACATGCCTCTTGAAGGCTGTAAAGGTGTAACCTTGTTTTCTAAGGCATGTGTTACTGAAACAAGAACAAAGCAAGAGCTGGAAAAATGTAATATTTCATTCCCAGATATATGTTTGGTCAGAAAATAGTGATTTCACTAGTAAAGTCATGTTATCAAACAGCACTGGTAAACATGGTATCATTGTTAAAAGTGTTTTTAAAAGGAACTTTTCCTACAAATTTTCTATATGCATCTGATCTGAAAGTTTGTGAAGTAGGCACAAGAGGATTTTGGCAAAAAATGCCTGAAAGAAGTTATTTTTTTCCACAAACAAGCTGTCTCCAAAGCAATTCTGTCCTGGCTAATTCGTGAACATTTCAGTTAAATGGGTCTATGAAGTAATAGGAGTTGAAGCATTTTTATTTTCTGTCATTTTTGTTTGGCTGATGTATGAGTGGTTGTGGTACCCTGGGAATGAAGAATTTGAGGGTTTTTTTACTGTGCTATTAGTCATCTTGCAGTCATATATTTGGAGACAGCAGAGAACAGAAACAGTGAATCTGGCTATCTGAAATGGTGGTATTGTGGTCTCTATTTTGGTGAAAAGAATTTCCAGCTGTTTGTCTGGGCATTTATGGTACCAGAGAATAGCTTTTTTTGTAGACTTCATCAAACAAGTTTTCCAAAAGCACTTGAACATTAGATTTTGATGCTGTGTAGGTGGTAATGTCTTTTATATACCTGCATCAGAGAGAAATGTCTTTTTTTTTCTGTCTGTCAAAGAGGTGAATAAGCCATTTCACTTTGCCTACAGTTATTTGGAGGAAATTTAATGACATTTCATCATGAGACTTGGGTAATACTGTTCAGAAGGCAAAGCCCATTGAAAGCAGTGAAGCAAAGGTTTCAAACTTTGGGTCTGTCCTCTTCTTTTAACCTTGTGCATACCCTCCATAGGGCTGATGGGTAGATGTGAACAGATCTAGTGCTCCAACAGGCTCCTGGCAGTCCCTCACTCTGGCGTATGGGATCAAGGCTGCTCTGCAGGACGGTACCCATATAGCAACGTTGTGTTCATACATGTGGATATTTGTCTGAGAAAAAGATTTGGGAGGGATTGAAAATTGGAGGGCTGTCGGTCTCCACATTTCCTTATTCTTCTATAAATCCAGATGCTTCTAAATGAAGAAGTAACAGAAACATGTATTTGCTAGTCTCAGTTTCTTATGGAAATCAGCTCTACCAGTCTGCAACCCAGCATGCAGACAAGCATGAGAATTGAAACCCCAGACCATCAGAATTAACACTGGGTATTGCACACCACTTTTGCACAGTGCTGCATGTGCTGCAGCTTGCAGGATAAAGTGAGTGAAACTGCATCGACCCATAGTCTTATGGTTCCTTCATGTTGCCAAAGTTCTGTAAAATGACTTTGAAATAACTGGCTGCTAAGAAACCTAGCTGTTGGGGCTAAATGAATGGGCACACATCAGCTGAGCCTCAAGAGCTGCTCATGGATGCAACTTTCACCATGGAATAATTTCACTTGTTTAAATCCACTTTGCTGTAGCTTGAGCAAGGTTTAATTAGTCCATTTTTTGCTGCACTCGTATGGACAGCTATTCTGGCTCAGCTGATATATGGCATCATGTTGAACCTAGCCCCATGGCTGAACTCCAAGAATGAGTAGTGGTGTATCCAAGCTGGCTATCATGACAAGGCTAATATGTGGGGCCTTTTCCTTCTCTACACAGTTCAATCATCAGTTGTTTATGTTCATAGCCACATGCACTAAAAGATAGTTTATGGCAGCACCGTAAGAAGGAAACATGGAGAAAGGCCATCACAATAAACACCCTTCAACACCCATTACCCTGAAGAACACTAAAGCCTAAGTGACAACCTATAAAGAAAGAAGTGTCATCTTTGATTCATGCTGCTGTTGAATTAAGCAATATAATCACTGACAAATCAATCATTACCAGCCATAAACAACCGGTTCGTTAGTTGGCCTTCCTAAGGCAAAGCCATGGACCATTAATGTGCTACACATTAAGCTGTTAACAGCAATAAGAATCAGCTCAACATTGTCAGGAGAATTACTGATAATAAAGGCCAGTTTCCAACATTATGAGATGTAAAGCAGAATTGGAATCAATCAAAATAAATCAAGACTAATTCTTCCAAGCACAAAGAAATTACTATATTGTAAACATCATTTTGAGAAATAAGACATTCTGGTAGAACAGTTTAAACTGCTCAAACAGTACTTTTAGGGGAATGTCCTGAAGTAAGCAGAAGTGTCAGCACTTTAAAATTATCGTTTCATTGGAAAAGGCACAGACCTTTCTTGAAGGGCTGAATCATATGTTTTAGCAGGACTAAGAACTTTCTTAAAGAAACAGGAAATCTAGGGTCTTTTTTTTAATTATTTGATTTGGCTCCATTATGAATCATTTTAAATTAAAAAAAAAAAAAAACAAAACCAAAAAAACAAACAGCTCCACTGTAGTTTTTGGAGATCATCATTTTCTGGATATTCACTTAAATCAGAGTAGCATTATCTAAGACAAAATAGATGATTTTTATTAAAGCAAAAGGGAAGCTACTTGTGGAAAAGCTGAAGATTTCCAACAATGACTCTTACTCTGATTGCTGAGCTTCTAGGATACACACCCACATGGTGGGCCTTGACAAGCCAAAGACAATGCCAGGATTTTACCTTATTCTTTGTAAACAAATTTAATTTCTTGATGGATGTTCTTCTGTCTTGCTGGTTTCTCATATTTTGCAGCAGCTCAGCAAGCCTGTTATGGCTTTCTGCTTTTTTTATTTCTAACACCTCTTCACTTATTATGCATAGAAAGAGGTAATAAAAACACTCATAAAAAGCAAATGAAGAACAGAGCGACATGTATGTCCTCACTCTTCCTCCTACATCTGCTATAATTCTACCCCACCACATTTCCATCCTTCTCCTTGCCTCATAAATCTACAGGAATCAAGGAATCTGTCACACTGCCCATATTTTGAAATACACTTCTAAATTAAAAAAAGAAAAAAAAAATCCATAAATGCCAACAAAGCTGAGATTGTTAAAGATAACAGTGTGTGGTTCAGTGAGAGCAATTCCAATAGCCAAATCCTCTTCATTTAGTCTTTTGCCTTTTTTTGCTTTTATAAGTTAGAGGTGCATTAACACAGGATACTCAACCATGGCAGTGACCCATGTCATGAGGCCATGGCCAAGTTAACAGTAGCTGCAAGAGGAAGATCAAAGGGGAAATTCCAATTACATCTTGGAAGTGAGCTGGATAGTCACTGCAGACCTAGAGTGTGTGCAAACTATTTACCCTTCAAGAATACTGACGATAACCTGTATTACCTGCAGATACACACTTTTGGAAGTCAACTCTTGGGTCAAACACTTGGGAATATTGGATCCTACAAAAGCTTCAAGTGTAAAGTCCTGTGAGAAATCACTGTAGAAGGGATCAGCTCCCTGATCTTTTTCTGTTCCCAGTTGCCAGATGACGAGCTAGTTATTTAGGACAAAAAATTGCCAATTAGAGGAAAGCAAAAGCAGGAAGACAGAAAAGCTGAAGTGCTGTCCATTGGCCATGTTGATGGCAATGCAACACAAGTAGCTGTC
Source organism: Nestor notabilis (assembly GCF_000696875.1). Classification (NCBI taxonomy): domain Eukaryota; kingdom Metazoa; phylum Chordata; class Aves; order Psittaciformes; family Psittacidae; genus Nestor; species Nestor notabilis. Next base: position 33,115 of record NW_009936180.1, on the reverse strand, counting down.
CAGGCCAACTAGACAAGAGTGCAGAGAGGACTGCAAAGTGACAGCTCATCCAAAATATGACCCACTGCCTGGCCAATATGTTAATACAAACTGCTGTATGTATAAACAACAAAACAGGTGCTTTTTTTAAAGACCCCTATCTAAAAGAGAGAAAAAATGATCTAGGAGAGTGATGATTAGGCCTAATCTGTGCAGGTTTGGTGGTAGACTGGTGCTTCGGATTAATGGTGAAGCAATGATATATCCAGGTCTTCAGAAAAGATCAAGACAGACAATCAGGCTCAAAAGCAAGGAAGCTTCAAATTGTGGAAAGATTATTTCTTGAAGGTAAAGGTTCAGTTTACAGATTAATTCTGGACCATTACCAGGGTTTGCTATACTTTATTTATTTGTATTATTTACCCTGTTATAAGATAAGCTTATCAGGCCATCTCTGCTTTACCTGTGTGTGTATGAGCACAGCACAGTGCAAATGTGACTTAGGTCTAGCATCATTAACGTGTTACAAATTATGCATAAGTCTTTTTAAAATCTAAAACCGTACCTCTCCCAGATAGGAAATCTGTCACATCTTTATCTCTTGATTTTCTACATGCACTTTGTGAATACTTTGTATCTTTCTTGAATCACTTTATTTACTGTAATAACATGGTTTCTGTATGAGGGAGACTGTGAGAAAAGTAGTTCTGGAAACTAGATGCAAGGTTATTTTTGTTTTTTTGAATAAACACTAGCAGGTTTGTTGTGCCTTGATGTAAACGCAAAATGAATCACGATAATGACAACTCCAGATCAAGGCCCTGTACAGTTGTTATGTTTTATGCATGAGATCTCTGCTCTTCCAAGGCACATCAAAGATTCATCGCTGACCACTGATAAACACATTCATCCTCATTTGAAAGCTTTGTTGCAAGCTGTGTTCTTTTCTTGTCTTTCCTAATGGTCTCTCAGCAAATGTTCCTCTCCTGGGAGATGCTGCAGTCCAAAGCCAGGTTTCAGCTGAGTCATAGGTTCTGTCAAGGTTTTCTTGGGGTATTTATGGGATTTAAGGTGCATTGCTTTTCAGGACATCTGAGAATTTTCATGTTCTTTACCATGTGCTTCTCTTTCAGCCTAGAATCATGAGTGATTTGCCAAGGTCTGGGTCTGGATCATTACCTTGCACTGAGCTACAAGCATGGCCAGTGTTTTGCTGGGAGCTGGGTTTAAACTAAGCCCCGCCACAAAGACATTCCAGCTGGAAAGTCTAGCTTGCAGACTCCTCTGCCTCTCTGTTGTCTTCTCTCATTGATGTGGGTCTTTTTGGAACATGTTAATCTGGCTGCACACTTTTTTCTCTTCTTCCTCAGTTGTCTTCTGCCTGGTTTAGATGTCCACTTGGTCATGAAGGACCATCTTCTTTCTTGAACCACCTGCTGGTGGGTCCATAATTGTGTTTTTCCCTGTTTGATAGGTTGATCACCTGCTTCTCTGGACTGACTGTAATCTATTTGCCTGACATACAATGACAAAAGCAGGGCTGAGATGTTGTGTGAGATAAACCATATCATGTCTCGTCTATCACAGGGAAGAAGGATCTACACAAGAGTAAGAGTGGAAAAAGTTAAAATAACTGTTTTATTAAACTTCCAGGGTGAAAGGTACATCTTTTTTTTTTGTGATAAAAAGTGTTGGGGCATTGTGAGATCATAGAATTAATGGACACTGTTCTTATTAAATGGGTAGTTGCTTCTCATAGTAATAAAAGAATTTATGGAAGATCACAGCAGTTTAGCACATATCAGCTTAAAATACATTCAGAGGCTAATCATACAGCTGCCTGAGAGCTGTGCAGAGCAGTGAATTAATCAGGTGCTTTGGACTATGAAACACTGGGAAAAAGGAAAAAAAAAACTGAATGAAAAATGAAAAAGGAAAGCATATCTGCTCACTGAACTGCCTGTAGCTGCAGTGGTACCTAGGGACCTCTTTAACAGAAGTCAGCAAAATAAGTGACCTTCATTATCGAAGTGCTGAGTAGGCACTTTTCGAGGTCTGCTTTCCAACATCTCAGAGAAAGAAGTACTGGGCAAAAACATGTGCTTGGAATAAGCAGTGATTCACAGTCTGTAACAGGACTGGTTTCAAAGGAGGATCCTGGCAGAGTCCCATTTTAGGCCTGTAAATGACAGAGGGATTTGTGCTTTGTTGCTGACTGCCTGGTGTGTTATTTAGTCTATTTGGTCCTCAACTCTATAAGGGGAAAATGTCTGTAATAATTCCTCTTTTCTCCAAACTTCTGTCATAGCTTTTGGGCTTGAAAGCACTTCAGTGCAGGAATAACCTTTTCTTGCTATAAATATACCTGTGCTGGATATATGGTATGTTGGGACCCTGCAGAAATACTATGCTATTTGTCTTGTGTAATAAGTAACTGAGAGGTGTGTTTTGACTTGCTTGACCATTAACGTAAAGTCAGTATAGAGTGATGTATATAGTCCTGTATCACAGCCAGCATTGCACAGAACTCTTTGGCATGCATGGGGATAGTGGAGGCTATGGTGTACAGCTTTCTGGATGTCGTGGTTTAAGCCCAGCCGGCAACTTGGAACCACGCAGCCGCTCGCTCACTCCCCCCCCTTTTTCTTCCTCCCCCCGCTCCCGGAGGGATGGGGAGGAGAATCGAAGGAATGTAACTCCCACGAGTTGAGATAACAGCTCTCCAGTAACTAAGGTATAATACAAACCACTACTGCTACCAATAATAATGATAAGAGGAATAACAAGGGAAAAGGACACAACCGCTCACCACCCGCCGACCGATACCCAGCCCGACCCGAGCAGCGATCTCGGCCTTCCGGGTAACTCCCCCCAGTTTCTATACTGGGCATGACGTGCTGTGGTATGGAATACCCCTTTGGCCAGTTTGGGGCAGGTGTCCTGTCTCTGCTTCCTCCTGGCTTCCCCTCCTCTCTGGCAAAGCATGAGACTGAGAAAGTCCTTGGTCAGAGTAAACATTACTTAGCAACCCCTAAAAACATCGGTGTTATCAGCATTGTTCCCAGACTGAAAGTCAAAAACACAGCACTGCACCAGCTACTAAGAAGGAGAAAAAATGACTGCTGTAGCTGAACCCAGGACACTGGAGTAGATCCCCTGGCAGTGCTCTGTTCATTCAAGTAGCAAATGCATTAATTGCAAATTTATTCCAGCTGGGAGTGGCCATAAAACAGGACAATGGCAGTTGCTTTGAGACAATTGCTGCAGAGCAACCTATTTTGCCATGGCTGTTCCCTACACATGTGGTGTTGTCCATCAGGACATGGTAATGGAAATGCCAACCTCTCTGAAGACAGCTGGAAAAGAGAGCCTTAGGTTTTCCTGGAATGGCGGAGGATTTTGTTCTGCCTGCAACAAAGCAAATGGGTCCACAGGTTTGTGTCATACATTTTTTCCCCAATCTTCAGTACATGCTCTCCATGGTTACTTTCAACACCCCACACCATATGCTTTGGGTACACTAGATAGCATCCTCTTTATGAAATTGCTTCTCCCTTCAAGATTGCAAGGGCTTCTTTATTTCCATGTACATGAGGAGGTCACTGGTGGTGGCAGATCCTGGATGAATGAAATGTACAACATTTACCTCCTCTTTGTTGCTCAGGCCTGTTCATGCTCACTTACCTACAAGGTTTTTCTGTGGTACAGGTGGGACCGTGCCTTTTCAAAGTGTGTCTTGGCTATAACCCAAACCCTCTGCATCTATGTCCTGTTTCCTCAAAAGGACATGGGGGCCTGCATCGCTCTGCAGCTCTGGGAAGGCTAGGTTATAAGTATTCAGATATCCTAATTTTGAAGGATTCATATCACTTGACTTTATTTTAAGGCACAGAGTTTAAAAGTAGTTCCCCAGCACACTCAATGAGAAAGATGCTTCTAGAGAAAAAGTCCTTCAGTCTACCTTAGACAAGGCTGGGATGAATCACACATAAGGACTGCCTGCTCTGCAGTTGTTTGAGAGAGCAGCCCCAATCCACCCTGGAGGATTTTCACCCTGGAGACTTCACAGCTTAGAGGGCAAAAAAGTTTTGGGGAAAGTGGTGGTGATGAGCATGATCCTTCCCATAGAACAGAAAAATTAAGCTGTGCTCCTCAAAGATATATTTAGACCTCTAATTCCCATAGCAAATGGGAGTCCTAAGGGGCTTGGCAGAAGCTGATAGAGTTTCACAGCATCAAGATTAGACAAAGCTGTGTTTGCTTTCCTTTGATCCGTAATTCTCTCCCGATTTTTAAGAGCCTTTTAAGTGTCTTTCCAAGACTCATGTTATTGTTTCACTGCCAGACACTGCCTGCAGGCAGCAGGAACCTGAGCTCCTGTTTTCAGGTGGGCAATATGGGGAAGTCTGAGGAAAGGCATGGATCAAGAGTTGAGGCAAGTACTTGTGTTTGTGGTGCCACTCATCTAGAAGGGTGTCAGGCTTGCCATTTAGACACAGTAGCACTCCTAAAAAATCTCCCAACCATAAACCAAAACTCTGCTGAGTTTTTAAGCTGCTTTATGTAAAATTATTAATAAGTAATTAAAAAATTTGGTTTTGCCCATTTTATTTCTTCTAGTAAAGCCAACATTTTAGAAACAACAGAAAAATGAAAAGAGTGAAGAAAACAAAGTCACATAGGATGGCAAGAACCTGCCTCTCAGTGTTCAGGACTGACCCACTGGATGGTGTCTTCTTTCACTATCCCCAAGACGATGTGGGTATAGTGATGTGGATGAATCCTGCATTTCTTGCTCCCCTTTTTCTAAACTACCTATTCTTCAAACAGTTTTCAGTTTATAATCTCTGTCAGTGTTCAAAGAGCTTCTAGAACCAATAGTGCCATTACCATGAACACTCTTAAACTGCTATAAACACCATGATGCATGTGATAACAGAAAGTGAGGGGTTTAATGGTTTCTCTATGCTAAATGCCATCTTTTATATTCCTAAATAGTTTTGTTGTTGTAGTTTCAGCCTGTACTGTTCCATATGATGGAAGAACAGCTGGTCAATTATCTCCTACAGTCAGAAGCAGTGTTAAGGGATTCAGAAACTGGACATAAAACAAAATCTGGACAATATAGGACTTGGCTTATTTGTCTATTGCATACTAAGAACTAGCACCAGCTGCCTTAAGCTGGTGGGTTTATATGCCAGTTAATCCTCCAAGGCATTATTTTAATAAGTAGATCAAAGAAAGGAACCCAGGTGCAGCATAGATGTGGAAAGAAAGTCTCCTCCCAGTGATCACAGTATTTGGTGGCCTCAAAGTTTCCAGCATGTGGGTTTGTACAGTACCAGTCACAACTTCAGCTGTCACTGATGTTGCAATTTTGTTTGACTTCCAGCTTGTTGCCTGCCAAAGCCCAAATAAACTAATCTGAAAAATGGCAAGCAGAACAGTTTGGAAAGTGGACAACTGGGACAATAGCAAGGTCAACTGTGATACAACCAGGACCAGTCTCTCATCATCATCTGCAAGTACCAGATTTGCTTTGTTGGTAATGCTTCAGCACATTTTCCGATTTCCCATATTTTTCCCATAAATGTGTGAGTGCATATCATAGAATCACAGAAATGTTAGGATTGGAAAGGACCTTAAGATCATCTAGTTCTGACCCCCCTGCCACAGGGTGGGATGCCTCACACTAGACCATATCGCTCAAAGCTCTGTCCAACCTGGCCTTGAACATTGCCAGGGATGGACCATTCACAACTTCCTTGGGCAACCTATTCCAGTGCCTCACCACCCTCACTGTAAAGAACTTCTTCTTTAGATCTAAGCTGAACTTCCTCTGTTTAAGTTTAAATCCATTACCCCTTGTCCCATCACTACAATCCATGATGAAGAGTCCCTCCCCAGCATCCTTGTAGGCCCCTTTCAGATACTGTAAGGCTGCTATGGGGTCTCCACACAGCTTCTCTTCTCCAGGCTGAACAGCCCCAAATTTCTCAGCCTGTCTTCATACAGGAGGTGTTCTCAGCCCCCTTATCATCCTCATGGCCTCCTCTGGACTTGCTCCAGCAGCTCCATGTCCTTCTTGTGTCAAGGACATTGAACTGCACACAGTACTTCAAGTGAGGACTCACAAGAGCAGAGTAGAGGGGCAGGATCACCTCCTTCAACCTGCTGGTCACACTCTTTTTGATGCCACGCAGTATACAGTTGCCTTTCTGGCCTGCGAGAGCACACAGCCAGCTCATGTTCAGATTTGTTCTTATCAGATAGGAGCTAAAGAGCCTGTTAGGACAGTGAAAATTAAACCTGGATCTTGACTGCCTTCCACCATTTTTCTCATGTAAATTGTCAGGGAAATCACAAAAAGATCTTGAGTAAGGAATGAAGGATGGGACAAGAGAAAATGGGAAGCTACAAAAAGCCAAACCTTCTTGTTTGCAAGCACTGATAGCCTCTGAAGAATTGCAGCATTGACTTTCAAACTTCAATAGCTGCCCAAAGACGTGAGGTCCTCATTAGCCCATGAGTTTCTTCTTCAGCTCTAATGCAGCCTATGATGTATTGCTGTTGTCTAATGCTTTGCTGAGATGAGACAGAAACGGAACTGTGAAGAAGAGGTTTCTTTTAAATCCATATCAGAATTTAGAAATAGTGTTTATTTCTGACTTTATTTTTTTTACCAGGGAACAAAAAGATATTTCTACACTTTATACACCACAAAAATGTTTCAATATAGCTGTCAGACAATAGAAGAAGAATACTAACATCTTTCTTGAAGAGTAATTCAGACCCAGTAGTCTTTATTGACAACGTCGAGTGGTGGTGAGTGTTGTTACAGAAAGAATATTTTCAAAACTATGAGTTTAAAAGGTGCAGAACTGCATCATTGTGAACTTCATCACAGAATGGTCCCATCCAAAACTGGCCAGACAGTAGCTCATTCAAGATGTTAATCACCAGCTGCTCTTCAGGTGTCAAGTAACTACATGTACCAAAATAAAGTTTAGTTCAACTTGCTGATCTTTTAGAAAGACACAGTTACCATAATTGCAAAATTAATATTTAACTGTCTCATTATTTGAAAATTAGCATTCAAAGGCCATCACTTACAAAGACAGTGCCAGCCATCTTGTCTCAAGATGAGGGAGAGCAAGGCAGACTAATGAGGTATTTCTGCTAGGTCAGGGCACAACAGTGAAATGATGAACTAAAAATTACTAAGGAAATAAAACTGCATAAAAAATTTGCTGGCATTTCCTGAGAGAAATTAATGTGATGGAGAAAATTCAGGGGAGGGAGCAATTACTGGAGAAGGGAGGGAAGGCAGACCTGCTCCTCAAGTGTGGGAGATACTGGGGAGCAAATGAACCAAGTGCATGGTTGGTCCTGGGGAACTGACATAGGACATACCTGGGTAAGCATGGAAAAGTCAAGCTGAACTGAAGAAGAGACCACACACTAAGGGCTCTTTTACAAGAGCAAGAAAGGTCTCTGGTAATAACCTGGGTTAATCAGCAGTCTTATTCCTAAAACATGCCTCTGCAGTTTTAAACAGGGCCGGTCCTCTCCCTGATGCTGAATGGACTAGAGACGTCTGCAGTGAGACAAAAGCCTAGCAGGAACCTTTTCGTATTCTGATCTATGAAGAATACAAAGCGAATGCCCCAAATTAGATGCTGGAAGCTGACAATAATGCATAGAAAGAAAAAAAACAAAACAAAATAATGGCACCCCACCCACACGTGATTTCTCCATGTAGGACACTCTATGTTAATTTTTTTCTGCCGAGAGTAACTCATGAACATCTTTCCTGAGTAGAAATGAATTAATAGTTCAGTTCTTAATACAAATAAAATGCATGAAGCTTGCCTTTGCTACTTAATATTTAAGAAGTGCTACCCACAGGTGTTGCTTTGGCCCTTGTTAGCTCATTTTTCTGTGCCCAGTGAGTCGTATTTCTTTGGAGAAAGTACCCATAGAATTGCAACATTTGGCCATGTAGGTGTGTTTGTAACATCCCTTTTGGAGCTTGATGCAACAGATGAATCCTCAAACAACTCATAACATTCATAGCAAAGGATTAGATCCTGCATCTTTAAATGGGAAGGAAATCCATTGTTTCATCACTATGTAGTTGAGAACATGTCTTCCTGGAAAGTGGGAAAGGAGGAAAAAAGCTTTTGCAAAAGCAGTTTATAATAGCTAAGCAGTAATATATTGAAATATATTGATTGTTGTGGGCTCTTTTAGAGAAATGCAAGAATGTACATAACGGCTGCTTTGACATGTAGCAGAGTTGGGAGCAGAAGTGGGTTTTGAAAACTGGGGATAAAGAGAGCTATGGTGCCAGAAAAGTGCTGTACCTGAAAAATTCTCAGTGCTACGGCTTCTGGTTTTCTGCTGTCCTGAACACAAAGATCTTCCCAAGAGGTTTTGCGGGCGGGAGGGGTGGTGGTGGTGGTGTTTGTTGTTTGTTTGTTTTTAAAAAAACCAGTTCTTCTGCCTATGCACCTATCTAAAAATCCTCTAATTTTATAGCTTTTTATATGACAATGGAAAAATAAGCAAAGTAAAAAAAAATCATTTAAAACTTTACCATTTCAATCCACAGAAATTTTTTAGTAGATCAATGTTTTTAATTAGCTTCAGCCCACTTTGTAGTTTCAGTCATGTAGAATTTGTAACTGCAACACAGGGAGGTCCATCAAGGTGGAGCTTGTACCTGCTTGAGAGTGCTTTGTTCTATTTGTGTCTGGAAATGCACACAGTTGATAAGTGGATGTTAATAAAGGAGGAAGTCAGTTGTATTATGATGCTGTGGAGTACACAGTACAGGAGCTTTTGGACAAATAGTATGTATCTTTGTGTAAGCCAATCACATATTCTTCTTTAGGAAAGTACAAAGCATTACTTTAACTTACAGTATATAGTTGAATCTCAGAGTAGAAAGATAAATACACTATCAGATAAGCAGGTCCTTCATATTCCTTTTAAATTGGAACTTCAGTAATATTTTTCACTCAAAGAAAATCTTCAGAAATTATGCAGAAATTATCCTATTTTTCCAGCGCTCCTTTTGAATGCACACTATGGATTTTTGAAATACAAGAAAGGATATCCACTGAGGCAGGTACAGAGAAGTGATGCATTACATTGGTGCTTGCTCTCGTGGCTGAGTCCCACTGCAAGAGCAGCAGCTGCTGCTCAGGCTTAAATGTAGAACATGTTAGCTGTAGGACACTAGCTGTAGAGCATCTTCAGTGAAGCAGGGGCAGAGTGGGGTCACTTCAGGATCTCAAGGAAGAAAACAATGAAAAATTCTGGGTTCCAACTTTTTATTCTAAGTCAAAACAGAATCCCATAGATTTTACTGGGGGCAACCCCTGCACTCCAGGACTGCTGTAGCCAAAGCTGAGTGCTTGGTTGCTGTAAATTTATCTTTAGGCTGCATATGCCCACACAGGTCCCCTTTCTATTAAGCCCATAAATTATTTCCTAAAGTTTCACCAGCTGAGGAGATAATAGTCTTGGCTACCCTGGACCCACAACCAAGAAACACAGGGTACAGATCTAGATGGAATTCTTTGCATCTTGTAGCTCTCAGTAATATTTTTGCACCAGAATTACAGCCCACATCAAATATATCATCATTTTCTGCACATATGAAAAAAAAAAAAAGCATTGCCACATATGGAAGATTAAAAATTACAATTCATTATTCAAGACATCTATTGAATTGCAGTTACGTTACAATCAAGTTCTTGTGACATTACCCATTTGTCACCATGGGAACAATTTGGAGATCACAAATACGGGCTGTGGCATTAATGAATAAATAAGGAGAAAAGAGTGCTGATTATAAAGATTGCATAAAATATCTTCACAATCAGCAGTAATAACAATAGAAAAAATGCACGACAGCTAATAAATGATAACATTCTCAGCATTATGTTGGAAAACTCTACTCTGGTCCAGCACTGTTTCTGTGTATTAGGCCAAGATGAATCTTCATGAGGCTGTCATCTGCCTTGGAGAAAAATAGCTTGTGATCAAAGCTTCATTTTAAAGGATGAATTTTCATTACAAAAATAACATTTAACCAGTATCAGTTTCCAAAATCTTTTGAAGAGAAATATAAACCTGAAAATGGTCACGAACAAAAATATTTTCCTTTCCACATTTGATTTTTAAATGCCTAATACTGATGGGGTTTTTTTCTATTATTTGATGAAGTCAAAAGAAACCACCATGATCCTCAGGCTAAGATTGGTTCTTATCTTAGTAGAAGAATTTTATTATGACCAGATTTCTACTCTGTCTGTCTACAGGATATAATGAACCTTGGCCACTGGTTAATGATGTAGCAAAGCTGTCGTATACCTGCAGGCTCATTGTTCCTTGAGCAGGCTAGACCTGTTTCTTTCACCAGTTCTTCCAAAGTCTTTGGCATCCAGAACAGGTCAGTGGGTCAGGGGGCTGCACCACAGACCACAGCCTCAGTGATGTTCACAGGGTTTGTAGTTCTTCCTATGTCTGTATGCATACCTGGGGAAAATACTGGGTTTGCAATATAATACTGGGTTTGCAATATAATCCATGTCAAAAACATGTTCAGCTTCATCAGTGGAAGACCCTGGTGACAACTGTTCATGGCAGTGTGGGTAGATGATATACTACCATGAGTGAGAGCTAGTGCTGGCATTAAAGAGAGGTCTAAGAAACCCATCCACAAGGAATTCTAATGCTAATTCGGAGTATGGGCCAAATGCAGTAGAAAGCTGTAAACTGCTTTTTCCTCTCTGCCAGAAGTCGCTCCCAGCTTTGCTGAAGACACCATGATCACTGGAGTTTAGACTTTCATATCAGCAAAAAAGGTCAGTGTGAGGGCTTATTTGATGCACAAATGCAGCCCTCCTCCTTGCTGCTGCCCAGCTGGCCTCAATGGTCCCATCCAGAACTTTCTATTAATTTCTTACTGTGAAATAAGGTAACGAGTTCATGCCAGAGATCCTTTAATTCATTCTCATGGGAAAACATTCCCAAAAGGCTTGTGGGTTTTGTCTGTCAAGCCCTGGAAAGCTGGTGTTTCTGATAGTACATTTAGTAAAAATCCTTCCTCCCATAGGAAAGGGAGAGAACAGCCACATTTTCCAGTTCTATTAGGGTAAAGACTTTTAATCAACAGATTTTAATCAAGAAGGTAGGCAGGATAAACCATGTAACTAATGTATTTTGCTGTCATTCCAAGCCCTAGATAATGTCCATTGGGGATGGTAGAGGCCAGAGAGGACAGGAAAACATTAATATCGACAATTATAAAACTCAATTATGCCAAGGCATAGAAGAACAATAGAGCAAAAGCAGCTTCTGGGGCTCATATGGGATAAGCATTAACAGCACAATGGAATTATGTCTTCTCTGCCTTTCATGAACAGTTCGCATTGCTAATAAGAACACAGGTGTCACATGAACTCCTGCATCATGGAGTTCAATGTACTGCTATTTTAGCACTTCATTGTGAAATCCCTTCTATAAATTTATTCAACACAGATTAAGCACAGTCTGTACCATAACTGTAACAAATACAACACAGTTCCAATATGTGCCTTGTGTGAGTAAGCAGGGTGAACACAGGAGCTGAGCCTCCCTGCTGTCTCCCCTCCTGAGGAAGATGAGGTTGTAGACCAACCACCTGCAGCTCTTTTGAAAGTACCAGTGAAAAACTGTCCATCAAATCCCTGACACCACTGCCATGATCCTCATTATTCCATAATTCTTTTAGATTTTGGAATAAGCCAAATAACCCCCTCACAAGAATTTTACTTACCTAGCCTCACAAACCTCAGTAGCTATTCAGAGAAGGTTTACACCTTCTTTCCTGGATTAGGTGACATGGACAAATAGTCAGTGGAGTTTCATTCCTGTCTCCATCTGAGAGTTTGTAATCTTTTACAAACATCTTTCATTGTAAATTCAGAGAAAGTAATCCAGTTCTGCAAACAGTTCACATGTTGATTAAATTAGCTCATGTGTTTGTTCGTATGGGAGTGGTCCATAATTTTGTATCTGTACAGAGCAGCTGTCCTCTATAATATTTTTGTATTGTTGTTGGTTTCTTTTCTTGATATTCATGCATTCAAAATCTTTTTGTATGACAAAAACAATGTTCTAAAGTTGATGAAATCACTTCTTTAATATGTTGATACGTAATATACTTTACAGGAGCACACTCTTAGCACATACACAGCTATTACTGGATGTTTTTTATTGCTCAAATATGCAAGTTGCCAAAGTCACACATTTAAATACACTCAAATCTGGAAATCACACTTGAAAAAGCTGTCTATCAATATTGCAGAGAAGCAGTGACCTACTCTTGTATTTTGTATTTTTCATGCTTTTCTGATGAAGAAAGGAGTATGAATGACCTTCAGATCTTACAGGAAAAACAGTTTTCTCAAACGTTTAAACAACAAGTGTATGTAGAGTTATCTGTGCTGAACAGAGATAATTCTGCAATATGTATTCAGTGATATTACTGTAATATGCTAATATCCATAGCTTATTTTATATGTCTTCTCTTTAAAGCAGTTAACGTTGTAGTCCTCATGTGTATCATATCTCACCAGAGCAAAGAAATGTGACTTTTTTCCTATTATCCCTATTATTTTCCAATTTCTTTCTTTCAGAACCCTTGGAATTTTTAATCAAGAGAGTTTACTGTTCTTGAATTTCTTGGTTTGGGGTTTTTTATAGCTTCCTCAGAGACTTTAGTCTCTGCCAAGGTCTCATTCTAAGCTCCCACAACAAGTGCCCTTGGATAAAGAAATTGTGCATTGTATTTTAAATGGAAAGGCAAATGGAAGACTCATCATTTCACTTTCCAGCTACTTTACCATCCGCCAGTTAATTCATTTCTGCTTCCTTATCAAGAGGTCCTATAGTCATCCAGTAAACTTTTCTGTTACAAGGAATTTTTAATAACTTTTTAAAAAAAAAAAAAAAAATGTTTCTGGTGTAAGCGAAGGTTTGAAATAGTCAGTTTCTTTTCCTGACAAGAATGTTACCATATGTCAAATGGCCTGGCATGTCTGTTGGTAAGTTCTACTCTCCAGCAAACGCAGGCTTGAAAGGCAATGTGCTCTCTCTCTGCAAGTTCAGTTGAGTTTCCTCAGAAGTCCTTGCTAAGCCTCCACACGCTAATAGCTGGAAGGAACCAGAAGCAATGTGTCCATGTACGTCTGAGGGCAGGAGCTGGCTCTTCCCAGCTTTTTCAGATAAAACAATTAGGACACAGGAAAAACAGCTTGATAGCTGTTCACTTTCAAGTTGATGGGATATTTGCACATAGACATTTTTCCTTGCAGTTCTATATTTGCAGCATTCTTTGGGGGGTGGGGAAGAGGGGTTCAGCTCTAGTGCACAGTCGGGTTGAATAGTGTCTTTTAAGAGTACAAGGCATCTTGCTCTACCATAGAACTCCAGGAGATGTTTCCACCTTTAAGGTATATTATTCATCTGTATTTTTTACTGCCTAACTGTGGCTAGTTATTTATGTTTTTTCCCCTTTCTGCCTTCTCCTGTGTGATTTCTTTGGATGTGGTCTTCATGGCATTGGCTGCTGAGCACTGCTGTGGTCTCTCTCAGGATGCCATTCAGTCAGTGTTATCTTCTCTTGCTTTGAGGGAAGCCCTTGTTGCATGTATCTATGATCAAATGCTCATTGCTCACATCTGGTCCCAACCCTGCATTAGCACTCCAGGAATAAATGTGTCAGATTTACATCTGTATAGGAAGAAACAAAAACTTTAGGCTGTTTGTAAAAGTGCACTGGTATAAATTATTTTTTTTCCACAAAAGAAAAAAGCAATTCTGATAAAATAGTGCTAAAAGCATATATTTTTAAAGTAGAAACCATGATGCCAAAGATATGTAGGGGTAGAAAATTATTTAGGTTTGTTTTAAAATTGAACCATCTGAACACCTTTGAGTTGCATAAATTTTCCACAAATATTAGTTTATATAATACTCCATAATATTCATCATATCAGAAAAGATATAATCAACCCATTTGACCATTAATAAAATGTGAATTATATTCAAGCCTTTCTCTCTCATTATTGCAGTTCTTTTGTATTTCTTAAGCCATACAAAATTTAATAAATCTTTGTAGGACTTAATAAAGAGCAGAAGATTTATATATGTACTGAGACATTCATTTAGTCTTCATAACTATATTGAATATATTTTCTTTGGATTCCTCATCACCTGCTAGTTACCATATTTATTGCATTCTCTCCATTGCTTTTCAAAGCACGTACATGTGAAATGTTCTTGGAAGACTGTCTGTACAGCTGTTGTGTTCGTCAGGTAAATCTAACAAAACCATCTGGTCAGCCAAGACATTTGACTGACTCAGCGTAATTGAGAGGTTGCGGGTTCAAGTCATTGCTGTTCACTGTGTGACAGCTTCTGGAAAGCTTATGTACTTTCTCTGTTTTTCCAGAAAGGGCCTTCCAATTTCAAAGAATAACCAGAAAGCTGCCTAAATTTTAGCAAGAAACAAGAATTTCATTTAGATAGCAAATAGAATATTAGTGATGATTCAGATTCAATTTATTGCCCCTTAATTCCTCAACTATTCCAGTGTGCAGGTTTTTCCAGAAAGGAAAGATTTTCCACCTGGAACCACTTACAGCAGCATTACCTCTTGCAATGATCCCCAAACTGACTATGCGACTGCCTGAGACTTCCCCTGGAAGTTAGTAAGTATATTCAGAGATTAATAGGCATGAAATTTTTGAGACTGTAGGCTGATGAGGACCTGACAGATCCACTCTGGTTTTGCAATACCAGTATCTCTTCTTAAAACAGGAGACTTCAGGGACAAATTATGGGATTGTCCATGTGCTGTCTCCACAGAGAGTGGCTTCCAACTGTGTCAAAAAAATGGGGCATGTTTCCAACATGAGAACATCAGTCTGGCTCCACTGTTGGCTGCTTTAGCCCTTCTGACCAGGTATTTGTCACCATTCTTGAAAAGTTTACCTTCTGAGGAGCAAAATATCTTGCATCTACTCATGCTAAAGTTGTGTTTAAGATGCCTTTACACCTTAAGGAATGAGGGAACCTGCTCCCCACTAGCTGAAGGGACAAAAGTCAGTTCTACTTGTAAGAAGAAATTCTTTCCAATTTCAACTCTGTCATCTACATCACATAATAGTATTTGCCTTCCTTTTTCAACCTGGCATACAGGCCTTGACCAAAAACCCCTCTGGAAGGGAACCAGAGGTCAGTCCCTTTTTTTTCATGGGGTGTTAGCTACACTTAGAATCATTCAGTTATGGCACTAGAAACCGTATTAATTGCTGGCTGCCTTGTCCCTATCCAGCAATGGAAAAGAACATCAGATTACCTGTGTAAAACTCTTCTTGACTGAATCATTTCAGATCAAAATTTCACCTATGGTAGCATCCTGCCCTCAACCACAGCCAACAGAAATGGTTAGGTAAGAGTATAACACTGAAATAAGCAGTGAGACTTGCTAGAAAACATCTC
Organism: Nestor notabilis; assembly: GCF_000696875.1. Lineage (NCBI taxonomy): Eukaryota > Metazoa > Chordata > Aves > Psittaciformes > Psittacidae > Nestor > Nestor notabilis. Next base: position 17,575 of record NW_009936180.1, on the reverse strand, counting down.
TTTTCTTATTTCCAGTGACTAAACCTGTCTTCTTGGATGAGGTTTGGCATCTACAGAACGTTGAATGGATTAAGAAATGTGTATGAGAACAGACCTTTATACCGTGACAAGATTTTAGCTAGCAATCTTTCCTCACTGACATTCTGTTAAGTGATACCCTGTGCTCCTGTAAAAGCCCTTGAGGTCTTAACATGATTACATTAATATTACTTGAAGAGATAACTCTAAAACGAAGCGACCTACTGTACAACCTAATGAGACTGTGACAGGCCACGTTTTGAACTATGAAATTTTCCTTGTTTACCTGTTTTATCCAGATGTCTGGCATTAAACATGTTTAGGATATTTCAAACTTTTCCTATTTTTCCACACTGCCTGTCCATAAAAATGTACATTTATTTTATTATTTATTTATTAATAATTTTTTTAAAAAACTTTATTTATTTTGCTGCCTGTCTGCAAAGATACAAACCCAACTCAGGAAAAGAAAGAGTCAAAATATTGACTGAAGCAGTACCAACAGAAACACAGAGAATATTGCTTGTGGTTGTAAAAAGGCAGTGTTATTTAGAGAAAATGCAACTTTGTAGCACTACGGAACTACACATCTGTCTGAGCATTTATAAAGCTGTTCCCGTACCTCAGAGAAAGATTGCAACACGCCTCAGTTACTGAAATAGAACACACATGTACTGGAAAATTGTATTAGAATAGCCCAGATGGAGATTGTCAAAATACAAATCTTTGTAAGTAGCTGTTATGTATCTCAGGGAAAAAAAGAAACAAACAGAACATGTAGGACACTGCTAATGAATCACATTATTCATAATGCTGTTAATGACTCAGGCACAGATACCTTGTGTAATTAAATTATAAGGAAGCATAGTTTAAGCAGATGGGGCTTGTCAGAATTTTAATATGCTGCAAACTACACTTCATACTAGAAACAAGACTAATTGTTTCTTCCAGATTTCTATTCTAGCGCTATTTTATGTATTACAATCCACCATTTCAGGTTTTATCTTGTCAAATAGCTATGTCCTATGTACACCAGCCTGAGACCTGTTCAAATTATGTTTCTTGATTTTTTCTGTTTGTTTGCTTGTTTCAATGACATCTCCTGAATCCTTAGTTTAAACTCCATTTCTGCATTCATCATAACATGGGTTGGAGTTATATTAGACTAAAAGGCTTATTCCAAAGAGCTGTACCAGTTTCCACTGCAGGGATCCCCAGGGAGTACATGAATTATTCCGATAGTAGCAAAGACCGCAGAAGTAACACCATGCTAGATAGACAGACAAGAAAGTGCTATTAAGCAATTGTTAAATGTAGGCACTTTGGTGTTCACCTTTTTTCCAGATAGACATAACTGACTAAACACCAACACTCTCCAATAGCCCTTGTCTTTCAGTGTCACATTTCCCCTCAGTACTTGCATGGGGCTGGCTGTGAGTTCAAGGTAAGAATCCGTAAGTCCCTTCCCAATGGATGCCAAAGGATAGGATAGTGACTTCACTTCAGTAACCTGTAAGAAAGAAAAATCACTGCCTAGCTAATGACACAGAACAGCAACAGCAGTATTTTTTTGATAGGAAAGGGAATGATAATTTTGGCAAATGTGCATCCTTTCAGGCTTTCTTTTTGTCCTATGTCCTTTTTTCTATTGATAGTCTTAGAGCAAATGAAAATAAACACAAACAGTCTGCAATGAATATTGAAGAAGCATTGCTGCATAGAGGTACTTCAGGTGTTTTACATGGTCTCTGCCTGGGGTCAGGTCTCCTCTGCCCCCCTGTATATTGTAGAACTTCACATTTCACCCACATACCTCTATATAGAGCCCAGAAAAATAACGTAAAATATACTGGTTTTGTTCTCATGTGAGTAAACAAGGGACTGAGGTGTACTAGTACTGAAGACTCTGGAGGAGACATGACCAGTTGAGATATAAGGAGATGTAGGACCTACACTTTGAGGAAGGCAAAACCCACTATCAACACAACTGACACTGGTAAAACTCTTACTGGGAACATCACTTTGACCTTTAGCTTATGGCCAGCCATGCAAGAGCACCCCACACCTGCTGGTGCTCAGTGTCTGAAAAATGGAGAAATTTAGAAGTGATCTTCAGGTAGTTACTTTAAAACTCACATGTGCTATGAAGAAGATTAATGTTTAATTTTCCTCTGCTAACTCCTACCTTATCAATGCTAAAAAGGAATATGGAAATATCTACTGAAAAATTCTTCCTTTTCATCATCTCTTAAAGGGTTACAGTCTTTATGTAGCAATGATCTATATGCAAAACCTGCCCTGCAGGATTTTTTTTCATAATATTTCTAATGGGTGTTTATTATCTCTAATCCTATTAGGGGTTTCCGACTCATTGCTAACTTAGCTTCCCCAGACAGTCACTTCCCTTTTCAAACTTTTAATTTATTTCCTTTGTCATGCTACCATAGCCCTCTGTATCCTTTTAACAAGGATGGTTTTTCAGCCAGTTTTGAAATCATGAAAGCTAATAGGGTATTCTTAAAAACTGTTGTCTTTGTACTTCTCACTTTAAATGCACCCCTCAGGCTATGGTGCCAGCAGCTCCACAAGCTTTGGCCCATTGGTTTTGTGAGGCATAAGTCTATATGAATTGAATTTGGATCAAAACTGGTGAGAATCACACAGGTTCCCATCAACTGCTGCCTTACTGTCTAGTGCTTCCATTGAAATCTTGACTCAGAGTCACTATAAGAAGATTGTATCTAAATAGTGAAAGGGTATTCATGTTGTTTTTTTGCTTTGTTACTGTGAGATATATTTAATAAGATGTCTATCTGATGCTGCCTTGCATGATATTTTCAGAAGGTGAAAAGTGGGAGTTTATGTGAAGCCACCATATGGTAAGCATGATCAATGTTTAGTTGTCAAATTCAGAGGACATTTCAAATTATTTTCCAGAGGATTTAGTCTTGAGTTAAATTCCTTTCAATAATTTCTTCATAGCTTGCATGGTGAAATGAAGAACTCACCCATGCGATTTGTGAATGGCAGCTATGAAGGACTGTGAGAGTTTTGAAATGAAGATCAAAATTTTGAATTGGTCAAATGCCACAAGAATAATAGTGAAGCAACTGAGCCAAGACAGGGGCCATGGTGTGCTTTTAAGAACAAAACATCTGAGTGTCATGTAGAAAACTAGAATGTCCTGGTGCAGAGCAGTATGGGGTTAGGATGAATACCACAGTTAGCAAGACAGATGCTACAGAGCACACACAGAAAACAGTACAATTCCATATGTAGGACCTAGGGACGTGCGAAAGGACCCCAAGAGATCAGGAAGCTGGTCCCCTTCCCAAAAGCAGGGCAAGCTAATCTGGAGATATAAACCCCCTCATTAGTGCAGATTTTCACAGTCTCATCGTGTAATTTATGCCTTCTCCTTTCTTTCCTCATATAAAACTCATAGTACATGAATATAAATCTGAGATAATTAATGTTTACCTGTTATGTTTTGGGACCTCTAAGATCCCATTAGGAAGTTCTTTTTCTACCTTTCTGATGGTAGTATGTCACCCAGTTTACAAACCTTGGTCCTAAGGTACATGATTGCTGTGATGGACTCCCAGGTGTGCTGGGAGTTTTCTGCCTGTGAGGCTCTACATCCCTGACCTATAAACGTCCTTCTTCTTCCTCCCAAAACACAGGTTTTCAACTCTTCAGCTCTTTTTTTGGTTGCTCAGACCACTGGCCAGAACATGCTTATAAATCACCCTTGTTTGGAGGGGATATGTATTGTATCGTTTTCCTGGGATATTTGTTGTTGTGGGGGTTTTGTGTGTGCATGTTTGGTGGGGGGGGTTATTTTTTTGTTTGTTTGTTTGTTTGTTTGTTTGTTGGGTTGGGGTTTTTTTGGTTGTTTTTTGTTTTTTACTTCCACATCTTTTAATTGAATCAGGCATTTACATAAAAAAAACTGTTACAGTCCAAGGCATAACCACCTCACTGTACTGAACAAGTCACAGCCTGCACTTAGATTATTTCATAACCATTCCATATTAAATTATATTCATAGCTATTAAAGGTGAAAGAAAAAGCAGTACTGAGGAACAGTATTGAGTGGCTAATGCTACTGTAATGCCTTACAGAGGGCGTTACAAGCTCCACAAGGTCATTTGCAATTCACCATGCCCAATTAAGTTGTTCTCAATGTTGACATCTGAAAAGATATTCAAAGTAGTTTATGTATCAGCTTTGTTAAATAGACTATTAGCTGTATCAGGGTAAGAGCAAATAATGTGCAAGGGAGAATTCCTTACATCCTAAACAATCAGAACATGATCTAAAGAAAAGCTAATTATAATGATTCCTTAAAAGTACACTTTACCATGCCAACCTGGGGTAGCAGACAAAGCCAAAACAATTTTTGCCCTCTTATGCCTCTAAAAAAAGAAGACAGATAGGAGGTTTGCACAGCTCTTGCTGTTTCTCATTACAGCCCAGGAGGCTGCCTGGAATCACAATCTAATATTGGGACAAACTAACAAAATTCCAGGTTTTAACATTGGTTGTTAAAATACGATTTCCATCACCATATGCTTATTCTTTTGAAGACATGAATATATAAATAAATAAATGTGGAAAAACAAATAGGGAACTCCAAAACAACAGGAATATTAAAATTAAGCTGGATCCTGGGGAGACCAGGCTGTACATCTGATCCACTACAACACCAACCCTAAAGCTTGACTACCTTCTTAAGCTCTGCTCATGGCACCTACAAAGAATAATTTTCTTTGGCAGAATGTTTTTTTTTCAGGCATTTCATTTCAGTCGAATGAAAAAATGTTTTTCCAGAACTGAAATTGTCTCTGGGAATTTTACCCTCCTCCTAATAAAAAATGATCTTTTTGCAATGTTTACTTTCAGGTCACTAAGAACTGAAATACAGTACTTTTATTTCTCTCAGTTGTGGTCTCTGCACTTCTTCGACTGCACAAAGTCCACAGCGTCTCATGAAATTTCCCACATTCCTTCCAGGAAAGCCTGTGTTTCTCTGACAGTGCCCCAGCTGCTCTGTGGGCAGTTGGGGAGTGATTCCTGCCTGCTGCAAGACTGGGATGAGAGGCCTGTCCGCATGGCAGACCTGGAGCCAGCAGACTGTTTTCTAGGTAGGTGACTTCGGTAAATTTATCCAGTGGACTGTAACTAAAATGAACAGAGTAATTCTGATCTACATCAAGACTTTTAGGCCATCTCAGTAGTACTGGGGCTTTCAGCATGAAAATGCAAGAGATTTGTAAGTTTGCTTTGTTTTATACAATGCAGAAAATTAAATGTCTTTCTGCTTGAAAGAAGAAAAAAAAAAAAAAGACAGCTTGTCCATGACATTTCTCTTCTTAATATAAGTCATTGTGACACAAGAAAGGAAAGATGTGGTGAAGGCGAAATCCAATTGTCCATTGAAGTTAGTGCATATTGTAACATATAATTATTTGAATTAAAGAGAATACTTGAGAATATTTGAATTTGAGAAGAGAATAAAAAATGGATAAAGAATACAAAGAACAGAGATTAAAAATAATCTAGCAAGTAATTATTAACCAAGTGTTTGCAGTTTTACCTTGGGTGTCTACTTTAAAGAATTACAAAAAATTTTCCAAAAATGAACCACTGTTTTTGTTCTCTTCCCTAAGTAACAGTTTATTGTATTGTACAATCAGTGGTAGGAATTCAGGAGTTTATCTCTGAAGCTGTTCACTGCAGCCCCACAGTCTCATCTGACATAATTCAGTGTAGCACTTATGACTTCCATGGAGCAGTGTGTATTTACACTGCCTGACAATCCCACTTGAAATTTGGTCTGAGCTCTGAAATCCTGCAGGATCTGCTGCCATTTTTCCTTTGCCAGCCCTCTCCACTATGCTTGTGGACCACGCAGTGTGTACATGACAGGGAAACCTTCCTCACTTCCCTTGACATAGAATTTTCATGCCAGGCTGCACTGAACATTGCATTGCGTGCAACTGCTGGCATGGCATCACAAACTGACACAGCGCACAAATCCGGAGCTGATCAATTGATGGTTCAGATGGCTCTTTAGCTTTCTGAATGCTAAAACAGCTGCAGCAGTTAGAAAATGCCAAACCCAGACATACACTGGCTACTTTTGAATTACTCAGGATATCCCCCACAAAGACCTGAAAGCGCTTCACTGATGTATTCTGCAACATTCATTCCCCATGGTGTCACATCTGCACACAAGGCTGCTGTATTCAAGCATCAGGGTAGAAAACCCATCTTTCAGAATATCCCCTGGAAACACAGCACTGTATAAAGGGATCTATGGATCATGCATCACTTTACTGGCATGGAAGATGCTCTCATTCTTGGCAGCCATGGCTTCACAAGGCGCTTTGCTGATTGCGCTGAGTGTGTTCAAACACCGTTTTCACCTGAAAATGCCTAAGCAGACTCTATATAAATTTTAAAGTCAGGGTTAATGCTGTGCATGCGTGTCTGACATCAGCACTGTATCTCCACAGGGAGAATTTCTTGTAGCACAGTTAGGAAAAGACTGGAATTGTTGACCATCAGCTGCCCCCATCAGTCCCTGTGGGATGCTCTGCTGTCAGAGCCCAGTTCCATCCCACACAAGATCAAGAAAAGAAATGCACACAGCAATGTGTGTAATGAACAGAGAGCTCATTAAAAATTAGGAAACCAAATTTGCCGAAAGCTAGAAGTACTTACTCATGCTCGCTTTGCCTAAGCTCAAATTCATCGTGCATCTGGAAAGGGAAACTGGACACATTTGCTGACATGAAGGAAGTCTCTGCCTCTCAATGTGCTTTTGGAAGTGGGATGAGTAACCTGGAGAAGTGCAGCAGTTACTCTTTTCCCTAAGTATCCTTTTTGGTGTCTATCTGAGATGGGATACTGCACTACATGAGCTACTGCTCTGAACCACTACAGTTGTCAGCTACACCAAAAAACTCCTATGGTCAGCCTGCACCTGAGACAAGTGAGCAAAACAAGGTGCCAGCTCCTGGCTCGAAAGAGGTTCCCTGTGCTCTGCTCTTGGCAAAACCAAGGCATAAGTAGCAGAATTCAATGAAACTATGCGGGTTTATATACATAAAGGTTCTGGGTTGCCACCTATGGACCAGTACAGGCAGCCAAAGTCATACAGATCCTTATCCTTGTACTTACTCTAAGGATTGAATCCAATCTTAATACTCTAAATTATATGCTAGACGGCCTTGTTTGCAGCCAATCTTTGTGCTTAAAGCACAACTCAATCTCTTGCCCCCATTGTCTGGCTACTTATGTTTCAGGTGAAGCGACTTTATGTGAAGAACTAACTGGGACTTGATGAGGGAGATGGACACCAGCCAGGGCAGGAAGCCAAAAGCTTACTGGCCATGGCTCTGTGGTTAGCTTGGCAGTTAAAGACTTGCTGTAGCTTTGCTCGGGATCTCTTAGCCTCCACAGTGAGACATGGCATTGCTTTCATGCCCTCACCCCAAGCCCATTGTCCCCTGGAGCTGGCAGGGATCCCACTGCCACCCCCTGGCCCCTCCCCAGTTGTAAGTTGCCCACGTTGGCTCCCATGTGCTGCATCCCCTGTGAAAAATGAACTTTCAAATAAAGAAGAAATGCAGTCCTATAAATCTGTTGAGGAGAGGAAGAGGAATATACTTTGCACGTGCTTTGGTTGTAGAATAAGCAATTCAGCCACAAAGCCTTTCTTCCAAGAATAAAGACGTCAAAGGAAAAAAAAAAAAAAAGATGTGCAGGAAAGGAGAAGGCACTTTTTCAGCTTGGTGCTAAAGGAAGGGTTTAGGGTCACAATCCCTCCTCTTCCCTGCAAGGCAGCCATGCTCTCTGGCACTCCAGGGAGGCCAACCCATGCGAGCTGCCTGGCAGCAGGGCCCCAGCTCTTCTGCTTTGCATGGAGCAGCACTTCACACAGCAAAACACGCTGCTCCCTTAAATGTCCAGTTGTGCCATTTTTCAGGGCTGTTCAGAGGAAAATAAAACAGCTTTAATTTCTGTCCTGTTATATTTCACTCGTTATATTATTGTTTCTCACCCTGCTAATTTACTACAAATTCACGTTGTGCCTTGAAGTTTATTTTCTCAACAATTCCTCATTCCTGGAACCGCTTTGCTTTGTTGCCCTAACTTACAGCCCACTGCTTGGCTCATATGAATTGCTTCCTTTCTGTTATTAACTTCACTTTTAGCTACCAGGCCAGTGCTCTGATTGCCTGACCATCTCTGAGTGCCTTAGCACGTGGCTGTGTTGCAGGGGAGAAGAGGTCTTGAGGCTCTGACTCATCATTCAGCACTGAACTGAAAAGGTGCATTTATGTCTTTGCAGAAGTCTCATTTTCTGCCAGTATTCTTTGAATGCAGTATCTTCAGGAGAAAAATGTTCTTTTTAGATGATCAGTCAAGAATTATAGGTTCTTGCCTTACCTGAGTGCTCTTTTTGTACTTCTATATGTTTATTCCTTCCTTTTGAGGATGGATAGAGCAGACATTCAGCAAGTAAAACACTTGCCATAGGAAACTGTAATGTTAGCCTGAACGCCTGAAGTGTTCTGGATTCATTCCCAGTAATACTTTCCTCTGCAAGTGGCATATTTCTGCTGGGCTAGAAACAGAGCAACCATCAGTTTGCAAGTAGCTTTCAGGGGAAATTTAGCCCTTCCAAAACGGTGATTCCAAAAATGGTTCAGCTGTTACTAAATAGGGAAAGTGTCTAAAATCCATCAATTTGCCTTTTTGTTTTTAAAGCAGGACTAGCAGTCTTTATTGTTTAAGTCAAAACAAATTCTGGGGTAAAAAAGTTAAGGGGTTTGGTGCCATCCTTATACATAAGAGTAATAGCTGTGCTTTTCTTTTACTTGGCTTGAGTCTCAGCCTGTTTAAGTGACCTCACCTCGCGACTAGCATTTTGCAGAGTTGCAGTTCCATGTCCTCCTCACCCACAGCATTCGAGGAGCAGTTGGAGACGCTTTGCAGGAGGGGCAAGACTGGTATGTCTGCAGCACCCTAGGTTTTATCCCTGGAGATGCCCAGATGCAAGATGAACAGGCACAGGTCAGGACATGAATGACCCCAGGCACTGCAGCACCTCAGCCCTTCAGAACATTTTCCAAAATAGCAAACATTGTTCTTTAGATAAGAAAGCACCCATGGAAAAATGCTAGAAATGCAGTTTCTTCTTTTTGTGGAGTAATTTGCCAAACTTTACTGAAACAAAAGCACTGTTGCAGATTGCCCTGGGTGCTTCACTCAGAACTGGTGATTTCACAAAACTTCCAAGCTACTGATCCCTGGCCATCTGCTCTCCAGAGGCTTACGCTGGCCTGAATGCTCTGCTCAGCTTCTGACACAGGTTGAGATGTTTTAGCTGGCAGTAGATCTCATCAGCCCACTAGGCTGGGAGCAGAGTTCATAAAGAAATTATGTTTCAATTTTAAATATGTTGGGTTAAAATATCTATTTCTTAAAAACAAACGAACCAACAACATTGAAACCACTTAAAAACAGTTGGTACCTAAACTCTGAAAGTAATCAGAATAAACTGGTTTAGACTGTAGAGACTAATGATTTTTTTTAATTAGCTCAATTTCTATCCTACACTATCCAGCAAGGAAATAGTTGCAGCAAGACAAGAATTATTTAAAAGGGTTCATTTCGTCAGACTTTTGTGTGACTTCACTTTAGACTTGATTGATCTAAGGTGGAACAAGGAAATTTAGTCCATTAAAACCAGAACTACCAGCTTCAGTCAGAATTAAGCTGGTTTTGGACTCTGGTGTCTTTGTGCGAACTATGTTTAGTTTCAAATTAAAACTCTGCCTATTCTCCCAAAGTCTGTCTAGTTTTGCCTACAGGTATCCTGCGCACCAGCATCAGCATGTTTCCTGAATGTTACCTTGCAAACCTCATACATGTGGGAATTACTATGAAATAAAAATAAGCTTGGGCTTGTTCACATCCTCCTGCTGTTTGCGAGATGAAAACACATAGGAAAGCAATTTAGAGTGACAGAACATGTTTTAATTTAAAAAAAAACAAAAAAAATCCAAAAGGCTTTATGGAAGCCTAGAGCATCACCTGAATTGTAAACCAGAGGAGAAACATGGTTTAGACTTACTAAAATCTCCTGTACAGCAAAATATTGTTAAATACCTCAGAGGTCCACCAGAAATCTAAAATGCTCTAATCAATTAAAACAAGCTAATTTAAAGCAGCAGCATGTATCAGGCCTTTTTTATAAATGTTTCCATGCTTTAGACCTTTTTATATACTGTAAATTGTCAAATATTTCAAAGCTCTATTTTCTGTACTTCTACAGACTTACTGCAATCAGAAAAGACTCGCTTTGTCTTACCCTAACCTTTTGTAGCTTTCCAAGTTTCAGTATTTCTTTTGCATGTTTGAAAAAATACCATTGGGATGGATAAATACTTTTGCTAACGTACAGTGGTTCATCTACAGCTGCAGCAAGGTGTGTGCATCACCCCAAATCCCGTTAAAGGCTTGCTTCAATGAGCAGCAATTTTCCATAGTCAGTTCTGACTTTTCCGATTTTCAACTAACTCAGGCAAAAATATATATATTTTTCCACTACAACAAGATCATTTCTATGGAGAAGACTGGGAGAGTCTGTCTTTGTTGAGTTCTGCTCATTAGTTCTGCCGTTCCAGGTGGTGATAACCTCTTCAAGATTGTTGCAGACTGCAAACCTCTAAACAAGCACCATATAACTCTTTTTAGAGCCTTTTTTGTCTCTGCTGACTAGGTCTTATTATCATTTACCATCACTGTTGCTCCCTCAAGCAGCAGTATTACATGTGTGTCTGCCGTCCTGCAGCCATGTCTATCTATCCGTGCAGCCTGACTTGATCCATGGAAACAAGTGGTAAAAGGAGCCTTTCCTGAGCTGTGCCTAAGATGCAACCCTGCTGCAACACCAAGATGAATATAACTAGCTGCTCATTGCTTATCTACCAGGAAGGACGTCAGGAGTAAATTAAAGGCAAAAACCTTTTGAAATACCAGGAACCATTAGAATGTACAATTGCTATCCATAAATGTGCATTTGCGCCATTGCCCCCACCTATTCCCAAATGTGCCTGCAGCACCTCATCTGTATTTTCTCCCCAGCCTCCCACCATCCTGGTTGCCAAATTTGTGCTTACTCGGGTCAGGCTTTAAGCCTTTAAGCAGTCGTTTGATACATAATATTAAGTGTAAGTATTCCACTGACATGACTGGATATGCTGTTGTATTCAGAGTCACACTCTGGTGTAGGGTTTGCTTGAAAGCTAATCAGTTTGGGTAGTTTAGTAATGCATATAGAATGTTTCCACCTCACTCATGGATGGGGTAAATCTGAGAAAGTGTGCTCACATCAGTAATTTCCACTAAGCATTTGAGTTCCTATTGGTTAACAGAAATTAAAGTAATTGACAGAAATATGCTGATTTTTATTACTTTTTTCTAGTGAAGAACAAGCTAACACACAAGAATGAAGTGGTTTTCACTTTGTATCTTCTGTTTCAAACTGACTCCTCCAATACATAAACAGGAAAAACAAATAGTAATAAAGGATTTCAGTTTATTGAAATATAGTTTCCTGTACACTCCAAACTTGTTATGGTTTGTCTTCAATAGCTTTGTCTGGGGTCTGTTTACAACCAGTTAGTTTTTAAGTTCCAGATTTTCTTGAGAATCACAGCTCCTGCCCAGTGCTGCTTAGTGCCAGTTCTGATGTTCTTACAGGGAAGTGCTGCACAGGGGAGTGCATCCCTTTCTAAATCAATGCTGTAAAACACCAGAAATATTTTCAGCCTTAACTTTGTGCAAAATCACATCCTCAGACTGGCAATGTTTCCAAGGCACTCACCAGGCTTGGAGAGCTTAGAGCTATGAGGATCTAAGTGAGTACAATTAATCTCTAGGCTGTAGGAAGGCTACCAAAGAGTCCTATTAGCACTGAAGCTGCTTTGACTCAGAAGGATCAATAACACTTATTTGCAAGTGTTCAGAGTATATTATTTGCATTTGTGAATGTAATGAAAGAAGTATTGAATTTTAATTAGCATTTTCTGGCTCTTCTGGGAGAACTCTGATTCAATCCACAGATACTTTCAGTGTACTTCAAGACAACATTGTTGGCAAAATTCAGAATAAATTCTGATGTTCTGCCATTACAAAAAACACCTCTAAAGCATAGATTTTCATAAACTACCCACTGCCACAACTTATTACAGAAGCATAATAATGGGTCTATTGTGCTATAAACTGTTTTGTCATTTTAAATTTCTGGTAACTGCTGAGGAGAGAAATTAAATAAATAAAATGACTGATTTTCTTTTATGAAACCAAGCTTCAGCTGTGAAAATGTTTGGGTTTTTTTTTACTGCCTATAACATTTAGATAAATAGATCGTCTTTTTGTCTGCTACATGCTCCAGAATAAATAATTGTACTAAATGTCCATGTAAATATTTTAGATAGAAAAATACACAATGGGAGATAATAAATTCTGTAAGTCAGAATAGTCACATAATGTAGGATTGCTATTCATCTGATGAGAATGGATGTACTATTAACAGGCCTTTCAGGTAGAGAAAGGTATGTAGAATAATACACAGACATTTTAAAATCTTAAAAAAAGGCAGCAAGGTTGTGTTTACAGAGAAAGTAAAATGCCTCAATTCCATGAATGTTATTAATGTGTGGACAGAGTTGAGACATTCAGATTCATTAACTGTTAGTTCCTTTCCCTCTTTCAATACATTTATATCTTTAACTCTTGTTGGCTCTACACTCCAAGTAGATTTTAATTTATCTTTTTTTAATACATGTTTCCAAACTTGGAATAATTAAGAAAACTTTTTTATTGATCATAATTACTTCACTAATGAGAATGAAGCAGATTTGGAATTAACAAGAATCGATCTCAACTTCTGTCAGGAAAGACATGACCTAAGTGAATCTTTATCAACTCCCTGTGCCCAAAGTGGAAGGTCTTCCAGAAAAGCAAGCCTCAACAAAGCTGATGTGGCCCTTATCTGGTCCTTAGTTTAGGAGAGCGAGCCCCTTTCAGTCTGGCCTAGAAGCTGGCAAGAATAACTGGTGCTCTGTATGTGTGTGTGTGTGTATTTCTTCAGGGTTAGCAAATACCTTCCTATATAGAAAGTTAAACAAGAAGGAATAGTGGCAAGGTCTCCATTTGAATCACCTGACCACATGAAGAACAGGTGGTCTGAGAAATAACCTACTCTGAAGACTAGCACTGCTTTAGAACTGTGAGGAAATATAACCAAAACCATGAAGATGGATGTAATGTGAGATGAGTTGACAGGTGACTGCCAAACGTATCTCATGCCAGTTGCGGTGGTTGGCCGTGGCTGGTTGTAAGGCGCACACCAAAGCTGCTCTATCACTCCCCTCCTCAGCAGGACATGGGAGAGAAAATACAATGAAAGGCTCGTGGGTCAAGATAAGGACAAGGAGAGATCACTCACTCGTTACAGTCATGGGCAGAACAGACTCAACTTGGGGAAATTAGTTTAATTTATTACTAATCAAATCAAAATAGGATAATGAGAAATCAAATCTTGCCCCCACCCCCTGGCCTTTGCCAGCGGCAGGTCTGTTGTAGAACCAGCTGGCATCAGCTCTATTGGACATGGCGGAAGCTTCTAGCAGCTTCTGGCAGAAACCACCCCTGTAGTCCCCTCCACTACCAAAACCTTGCCATGCAAACCCAATACACCAGAAAAAAGCAATAGCTTTTCCTGTAACAGCTTATTTTATACGCAACAAAAACATGGCAGGGGTCGTATGATAGGGTTTCAGTGTAACATTTACTTCAGTAAGACAATTTGGAGATCACAGTCTGAATTCAGGAATACAGGATAAGTGCAATCAATACGGTGATATGATGTCCTTGGCCACAGGAAAGAACCTAGTAGTTTAGCCTCAAAACAGAGCAGCTCTGTGGCCACAGATCCTGTAGTCCTCCCAAAAACCACACTGGGTAGGGATGTTTTCAGGCTCACTCTGGGTTCCTCTGAAACCTGGTACTTGATGAAACAGCAGGTCCCTAAGAGAAAAACTCTGCAAAGGAATAAGCATCATGAGAGTACTCCTTTTTCTAGTACATCTTCCACAAAGGTATCCAAATGGACCATACCCTTACACTACATTCTATTTGGTCCCAAAGAAGAGAACAGGTGGTTTATGGCATTTACAGGGCAGAGTTAAGAACGGCAGTACAGAATTTGGCATGTCTGAAATACATAAGGAAAACTAAACAGTCATTGTGTTGCTCATCTTCCACATTTTACATAAGCTTTTGGTATTGAACATCAGTATCTTGAAAGTGTCTTACACATGCATGGTCTGCATCCATGTGCACATGTATAACACCATCCAACACCAAATTAAACCACGAGAAGTTTGGTAGATAGTTGGAAATAGAGTGTCTGTGAATAGTTTGAAGTAGCTTTGACTCTACACACTTGGAAGATGATCTTGAATCATCTCTGCTACCTGCTATGTAGCTAGCACAGTTTTTTAATTCTTCCATTGAAATTCTGCCCCAGCTCCAGTCCCCTCATTGCAAGCATCCCATTCATCAGCTCTTTCATGCTGTTTCAATTAAATCCTATCGTGCTCTGAGGCAATGTAGCATCCGCTCTGGAGAAGAATTTCAATTCAGTAAACAGGCCTGTAAATATGCTGCTGTGGATAAATTGGCCATCAGTGTGATAGAAAGAAATAAAGTAAAATGTGTGATTACAGCTAGTTTTTATGCACTAGGAGGCTGCTGAGACATTACTAAGAGCAGGAACTGTGGTTTTGCACCCTGTGCTTATCTGGCAGTTTTGTACCTGTTTTATATTAGCTATTTTCAGGCAAATGTTCTACGTCTGACTGATACTTCTGTCTTGGAAAGCTACTTTTAAAATAATCTTGACCTAGATTTTTGTAATGAAAAGCAGGAGACAGTGCCAGAAAATGTTGTACTGTTAGTGCATTTCATCATGCATTTCATCTCCATTCCTTAAATACAGTTCATTTAAAAGATACAAATTTAATCCAGGGTGGAAGACTGATGGACCAACATTTACATTTCAGGCTTGTGTGGATTTCAAGCTGAATGCTCACTTGAAATGTGTTTCTGCTGGTGGAAGAGGGGGCTGTCCTTTTGCAGAGGTTACTTCTGGTTGCATCCTTGCTTGGTATTTGAGACCTGCTGGAGGCAGTAGTGATGGTTTGGCCATCATCCCAAAGGCCAGGGCAGCTCTCCCTGTCCATCTCACTAACCCTAAATCTGATCCCAGAGCCTCTGCAGTGGAAAAGGATAGTCTCTTTATTTCAGTTCACTGGCCAGGAGAACCTTTGAGCTGTGGGTTAGCCATAGCTACCGCATTTGTTCAGCCTGGAGAAGGCTCCAAAAAAGCCTTAAAGCAGGTTCCAGTGCCTAAAGAGGCTGAAAAGAAAGCTGAAGAGGGATTTTTATCAAGGGCATGTAGTGACAGAGGGGAGATTTAGATTAGATATTAAGAAGGAGGTGGTGAGACTGGCACAGGTTGTCCAGAGAAGCTGTGGCTGCCTCATCCCTGGCAGTGTTCAACGCCAGGCTGGACAGGGCTTTCAGTAACCTGGTATAGTGGAAAGTGTCCCTCCCTGTGGCAGGGCGGTTGGAACTACATGAGCTTTAAGGCCCTTCTGTGTTTCTAAACTGTTCTATGATTCTATGATTTTGGCAAGCTGGGGATTGAGCAAATGCAGTCTGGTACCTTATGCTAAAATATTATTGACTGCCTGAACCTATTTCCAGTCTCCTCAGAGGGATCTGAATGCTGTAGGAATTACATGCATCGCATATTCCACTGCATCCTCCTAAGTCTTTTTACCTTATAGAACATGTCCAAGAATAAGGAAAAAGCACTTAGGAGCAAAACCCTTTTACCTTTTACTGGATAAATCTTGCCCCAAACCCAGATTCTCACTGATATGCAGGGAAAACTACCATAGCTCTGACATGGTAAACAGCAAATAGAGCAGCCCCCCCTCCCCAAACACAAAGAAAAGCAGTCTTGCTCCCAGGCTGAAGTCATCTGGTGACTCTCCTTCAAAATGCTGAGTTCAGCTAAACTGAGGCAGGAAAATGTGCAATAAATAATTAAATTACGACTTTAGTATCAAAGTGAGTTTCCCAAAATAGAGACAATTTCAGAAAGAATTAGCCATATTCAAAGGAGGATGTATTTCAGAGCATATTAAAAATGCTGATTTGGAAATAGCTTAAACTGCTTATTGCTGGCAGCAGGGAGACTATCTTGGGGCGGACGTGATCCCTCGTACACAGGCTTCCCCAACATCTGCTGTTGCTTATCTGGAGACATGACACCAGTATAGCAGATCTTTAGTTGGTTTTTTGGTGGGTTTTTTTTTTTTTTAATTTGTTTGTTTTGGAAAAAAAGCAGCTTATATCCACTGATAGGTGTTCATCTGTTTCCCTATACAGGTGAGGAGCAGATTTTACCCATTCCAGTTGCATCCTGCCACATCTGCTCAGGTCACAATCATGGTGCAGGGAGGACTCCATAAGGGAAATAGAGTGCATTAAAGCTAGAGATCTGCATGAATTGACTCTTCAATTATGCACTCTCCAGAGCTGGAGTTTAACTTTATTCAAGGTCACACAGTACTACAGAACAATGTTATTCCTCATGTCCTCATGGGGGACTTCAACCATCCTGATATCTGTTGGAGGGACGGGACAGCCCAGCACAAGCAATCCAGGAGGTACCTCCATTGTATGGAAGAAATATTCCTCTTGCAAATAATAGAGGACCTGACAAGGAGAGGTGCCGTGCTTGACCTCGTGCTCACCAACAGGGAGGGGCTGGTTGGAAATGTGACGCTCCAGGGCAGCCTTGGCTGTACTGACCATGAGATGGTTGAGTTCAGGACAGTGGGAAGAGCAGGCAGCAAGCTCACTGCCCTGGACTTCAAGAGAGCAGACTTTGGCCTCTTCAGGAACCTGCTTAGTAAGGTTCCATGGGATATAGTCCTAGAGGGCAGGGGGGGCCCAAGACTGCTGGTTGATATTCAAGGATCACCTGCTCTAAGCTCAGGTGTGTTGTGTCCTGACTTTGATATTCAAGGATCACCTGCTCTAAGCTCAGGTATGTTGCGTCCTGACTTAGAAGGAAGTGCAGCAGGAGGGCCAGGAGACCTCCATGGATGGATAAGAGGCTGCTGAGGAAACTTAGAGAGAAAAAAGAAGCTTACAGACGGTGGAAGTGAGGACAGGAGGCCTGGGAAGAATACAGGGATATTGTCCGGGAAGCCAGGGACCAGGTCAGGAAAGCTAAGGCCCAGTTAGAATTAAATCTGGCAAGAGACGTCAAAAATCACAGGAAAGGCTTCTATAAGTATATAGCAAATGAAAGACAGAATAGGGCCAATGTGGGCTTTCTCCAGAGGGAAACAGGAGAATTGTCTACCCTGGATTTGTAGAAGGCTGAGGTTCT
>NW_009936179.1:76511-79361 GCF_000696875.1 Nestor notabilis | reverse complement strand
TAACTATTCTATGATTCTATGATTCTCTGAACATAATCCCAAAGGTAAAACACAATTTATCATGATGTAATTAAAAGGAATTGTAACAATAACAGACATAATAGCAATTATTTTGAAACAAGAAACTGAGAAATTACATTTATTAAAATGAATGAGATTCAATCTCAGACTAAACAGCAAAAACTGATGAAATTCCATCCAGCACTGAGGTGCAAAACATGAAATTAAAAGACCCTCAGCTAAAACAACAGGAGAGCAGGTTACCAAGGAGTACCGTGCACTAGAGGGCAGCCTAGACCATCCACTGCCAGGCTGGGCCGCAACCACCACAGCTGCCGTTCCACTGGAAATACACGCATCTAACAGAACCCTCCACATTTTTAAACAACCCATATAGCTACCACACCTGAAAGCATTTTCAAGAGCTGGAGTGCAACTCTTATTAAAATGACACTTTTCACTACATCAATAATTTCTAATGACTTTTTTTTGCATAAGAGTCCAATCTGCACAGACTACCATTTTGCAAAGATTCTGTAGTTTTCCCCTAAAGAAAGAAGTCTCAAAATACTTTTCTAAGGACACTCTTAATTACTGTCCATTATGAGGGGAAAGGGGGAAAATTAAGCACAGAGTCGTGATGAAACACATCAAATCCAGGGACAAAATTAGAAATGTGCTCCAATATAAGTAAATATTACATAAACTTTGTAAATTAACTAGAATAAACCATTTACTCCTTTCTTAGTGTGTAAGAAAATAATCAGCAGTTTCAGGACAACTGATGAGTAAAGCCAAACAGCAAAGAAAGCTCATACGCAGAGAGGTAAATAGAACTATTTTCATAGATTTATTTGAAAAATACTTACAAAAGCAAGTATGTTTGACACTAAAATAGTTAAACTTATTCTGTGTTTACATTGGCGTAATTAAGCGTGCAGCATTAACAGTCTTTTCTGTTTGAAGCATTGTTAGTTTGCCGTAAGGAAGTGGGGAAAATTCTAGTTTACAGATGAACAGTGTCTCCCTGCCACTTCCTCAGCAGCAGCTACAGCTGTGATCTCTGCCTGAGATCTCAGCACACTGAAAACTGGGTTTGCTTTACTAACTGCCAGCCTACCAAGTGCAGATTTACTGGAACTTGGAAGGTGGGTCAGTTTTTTCCCCTAGGAAGGAACAGGAGAGAGGAAGGAGAGGAAAACAAAAGCATTGGTTTGGTTTTTTTATGTGAAGAATTTATCAAAGCTACATTTCATGAAAAAAAGAGTCCTTAAAAATGTACTTTTGTTAGTGGCTGTCTTCCGTGAAAACATGCACATACTTCTGAACTTACCCGTAAACCAATGCCCCCTGAAGCTTACCATTTCTATAGCACTTTTTTGCTAGGAGAGGCCAGGACTAGAATAGCTAAAGATTCCCCATCCAGACAGCAGTTCAGTAGTGTCAGAAATGAAATACAGTGCAATTAGTTTCCACATACTGTATAGCTACATTTTAAGACAAAACTGGCACAGATACTGATTGAAAGTTTGCTGTATCCATGTAATCCATACTCTGGCAACAGCCAGATATAGTCTGTTCACAGAGCAGTTTATTGTGGCACAGGGAATGGATGGGATCTCACCAGCCATTATTTTGCATGGTGCCAGTAGCAGCTGCTGCTGCTGGAGCCAGCGTATTTCTTTGTGCCTCTGAAGCAGAAGAGAAAGTCCCATCCATCACATGTATTGGCAGCCTTCGCCTTCTGCCAGGCTGAGGGGTGTAGCTGTTCTGTCGCCAGTCTTCTTCTGGGGGCATATCAACTCTCCTTGGACCCGGGGCTTTAATGCAAGAAGGGGGCACA
Organism: Nestor notabilis; assembly: GCF_000696875.1. Taxonomy (NCBI): domain Eukaryota; kingdom Metazoa; phylum Chordata; class Aves; order Psittaciformes; family Psittacidae; genus Nestor; species Nestor notabilis. The sequence continues at coordinate 77,518 of NW_009936179.1, read as the reverse complement.
GGACAACCTTGAGAGGCACCAGGATCCCAAGAAGGCTCATATGGTATTCTTAAAGTGCTGTAGTCTGTGCTGGCTGGTAGCTTGCAACCGATGGCATAAGATTCATGCATTTGATGATGTAAACTCTTTCCTGGCTGGCCAGCATGTTTCCCCCAGAGTGTCATTCGTTTATCTGGTAATGTGGCTGTATGCCTGGCAGGGTAGCTCGTGTTCAGCCAATGGCCAGAGACACTTGATGCTCCACCTTCTAAATGTGGATTAACAAGAGGCTTTTGCCCCTGGGAAAGGGTGCCTTTGAGTGCACAAGGGAGACTCCCATAGCTCAGTGCCACACCTGGGTAGTCTTCACCTTGGAAAGCTTCACCCCTGTCAGGCACAACCAAAAGTTTCTGGATGATGTTCTTCTGATCTCCTGAGGGAAATAAAAAAAGAAAGGTTTGCTTAGTTTTATTTTTTTTTTTGTTTCGTCCTCTCAGAACTTTCAGCTGTGGCCAGCAAATGACAGAAGAAAGCCAAAATCACTAGTACGTCCAGTTATTGGTTGACACGCAATTCTGAACAGAAGGCAGCTGTACCCTTTCTAGCATTTGCTTTCCTCACTGCATTTGTCTTTATCCTACCACAGCCACTGTCAAAGGCTTCTGATTTCTTTACTAGCTCCTTGTGTCATCAAGGAGGAGTCCAAGATAGAGTTGGTAGATCAAACTGGTTTTGATGGCTGTCTCAGAGAAAATAATTCTCATGCAGGAATTAGTTATTTCTATTGGCACAGTTACATGTGTGCGAGTAGCTTGTGTAAGTACTCTCACACATGACAAGGTGGTGGGTCTTACTGCCACTTCTACACTAAAGAAAATACCTCACAAAAATGTGAATATGATTTTATATAAAAGTCATCATGATGTTCCCATAAAGATTATTCCCTTTTTTTATGTCTACTTAGCACAGAATCACAGCACAACTCAAAAAGGCAAAGAAGAAAAAGAATGTGACTTGTCCTTCCAGAG
>NW_009936179.1:66943-76480 GCF_000696875.1 Nestor notabilis | reverse complement strand
TGCTGGAGGAATTCAGGCAGGTGGTGAAACATCATTATGAAAAACAAGATCTGAAGAGTTGTATTTCAGCAATATTTCTGATTAAAAGTCCTGTGATTACCTGACGCTTTACGTGCCTTGCCCACCATGCTGGGCATCAGTACATCACGGGGTAGGTGCTGCATGTGGTTTGGGTTGTGCTGGGGATCAAAGGGAAACACAGGAGGATCATGGGGGAAAGGAAGGGAAGTGGAGCTGGAAGAACGGTGGCTGGTGTCCACTGGCAATTTCCTTGTACTTGGTGATTCCTTTTATAAAATGAGAAAAGGAGAAGAAAAGAACATAAAATGATGAGTAAGCACAGAGTTGGGTTGAAACAAGCAAAGATGGTGTTGATCCAAGGAAACGGATGAGTCACTGGACCAGAAACATGCATCTGTACGTGAAAAGAAATATAAATAAGAACTGCATCAATCCAGTAAGGTTCTTACTGCAGTGGTGGGCTATTTAGGAGAATCATTTCACTGGGAATATACCAAGAAGAAAAAGTCAAACCAAATACAAACCACTCATGGAGGTTTGGTCCACAAACTCTCTGTGTGTGTGTGTGTGTGTGTGTGTGTGTGTGTCTTGGACAGCTAGAGGTTTTTAAATGCTTTTGCCAGCACTCCCAGGTATGCATTCAAACTGTCAACTAAAGCATGCTGAGGCACGAACATTCTGAAGTTAACATATTCCCAGCTTATGGTACACAGCAGAAAGACAGAATCAGACCAACCAGTCTAAATAACAGATTTTGCAACTGAGACTCTTGACGCTTCCTATACAGTTGATTTGAAATCAAAACTTAAGCACAGTTCACAAAAAAATTCAATCCAAGCTAAATCTTCACATTTTATTTGACTATGCTGCTAAACACCAACAATAATCTGTTACTCTTTTCCTCACTGGCAATTTTAACTTGCTACTTAACAGAGATAAAAGAAAAAAAACCCAAAAAAACCCCAAAAAACCAATCTCCCTGGTTTTAGTTAATTCCTGTAACTGACTGCACATTACATACCAAGTCCCCCCTTTCGTTTGCTTTTACTCTCTAAAAATGCTGTTTGCTGAATATACCCACAAGAGAGCAAAAACTTTCACACGGCTAGCGGTATCTTTTTAAAATTTTAGATGTATTACAAGTTTTCTTGAAAACACTGTTACTTAGCTGAAAAAAGTTTACACTGGATGTCTTTGCATACTGGCAAGTAATACTAGCTCACATGCTTACCAGCTGCAGCAGGTACTACTCTGCAAGGACTCCTGAAGTAGATGGCTTTGCTACTTAAATAAAAGCTCATTCTTCTTCCAAAAAGGGAAGAAAAATTCACAAAGAGAAGCTTTCATCTTCTGAATAATAATGGCTTATTATTCAGTTGTCTGCTGTCTTGTTTGTTACCTTCTAAATGCAGACAGAGAAAACAGCAACCCTACACACAGATGATGGCTCTTTGGAAAGCTGAACATCATTCTACTTACAAAACTATGAGAAGAGACTAAGGTCTCTTCTCTGTTTGAGATGACTGTCCCACTGAGACTGCGAGCGATGCGACGGAAATTCTCTGCACTGTACATTTCCTCCTCTTCTGGTTCCCTGCTATGTTCTCGGGTATATGTGACCTGCAGACAATAGCACACATTTCAGAAAAGGCTCTCCATAATGTCAGTTTTGTGTAATAATTATAGGGAAGAGATCAATAGAAATCTAACAGACTATACTTCAATGAAACTCCAGGACCTCCCCTTTTTTGAAATCCTTCATTCAGGTACTACCTTGAAAACTTAAAGCAAATGCGTCTGTTTGGTTCTAGTGATTAAAAATACTATTCCTTACAGTCTCTTTCTTTAGTAAACACACACTGATTGATTTGTCTAAGTGAGATTCATTCACTTCATAAATATCTGAAGTCAGAACAAAAACTGGATTCAATCTACCTAAGTCCCTTGCTGTTGCTACAGGCATCACTGCCCCTGTAGAGGCAATCATGGCTGCCCCTGACAGCCATCCTATGACAGAATCATAGAATCAACTAGGTTGGGAAAGACCTTTAAAATCATCAAGTCCAACCATTACCCCAGGACTGCCAAGTCCACCACTAAACCATGTCACTGGGGGCCTGATGTACACCATTGCTGAACACTTCTAGGGACACCCCTCTCCGTGAAGATATTTTTCCTGCTATCCAGTCTAAACCTCCCCTGGTGCAGCTGAAGGCTGCTACCTCTTGTCCTATTGCTTTTTACCTGGCAGAAGAGACCTACCACCACCTCACTATAACCTCCTTTCAGGAAGTTGTAAAGAGCAATAAATACTACAGTCTTCTCATAACCAAAAAAAAAAAAAAAAAAATCTAGGATTATTTGATGAGTGCTGGAGGCTTGTTACTCATATGTGAGCAAGGGAAATGTTTATTCCTTCTTTTCCTCTCTTTGATAAAAGCAAGACTATTTAAGCTCCCTTTAACGAGTATAGAACTACTATAGGAAATGTAATTTCCCCTTGAAAATACCAAACACTGATGTGTTAACTGCCAGTTATTTAAAGTTTCTTTAAGTTTTCAGGGATTTGTTCCTCAAAGTCAGAACCTGGGTAATGTGACTGCATGCAAGCTGCATGTAGCATGAGTCACTCATTTTTACCTAATTAATCCTGAGCTACACTGCACTTAAAATTGTCTCTAACATTAGCATCAATGACCCCAGTACCTTTTTCATAATACATTCCAGTTTTCCCATTGTAAACTTTTTCACTTGTGAAGGACAAGCCCTTCCCCCCTCTAGCACATTCTAAGTAACAACATATCACCTTGGAGACAGAAGAGACAGCGGATCCAGACAGACTGCGCTCGATCTCTGCTGTTGGGGTTTTCGAGAGACCCATGCCAGTGGTAGCATGCAGCTTCCTCACATTCAGGTTCGCAGAGACTGGGAAGGAAAATGCTACGGTTAAATTCAACACTTGATTGCATGTTACAGCACATTTCTGACAGCCTTAGGTCTGACTCCAGCAAATACAGACTATGCACACAGAACGAGAAGTAGAGATCCTCTGAACAGTAATACATAAGCTAACTCCCAACATTTCAAGGGCAGATAGTCTATCAGGAAACTTACATCTGCTTTACTTGCCCTTTTGCAGGCTTCTGGGGAGCAGTTAATTGACCTATTTAAGAGTTAAATGACTTAACTGCACACCAGCACTTGTTTGATACAGAAACAGAATAGTTTAGAGGGCCTAGAGGGACAGAAAATCAGCTACTGGGAGTAAGTTATCTAAAGTTAGTTGGGATAAACAAGACTCATCAGCTTTGTTCCCCACACATTCATCATCTGGTTCCCACCCTAGTTTGTCAGCCATTTGCTGTGCTGCTTAAACAGTTAAAATTGATACTTTTAACTAGGATTGCTACACAAGTGACATTCCTTTACTTCAGTGCAATCCCAACCTACATTTCATAATCCTAAAATTTCTCATAGACTAGACAGGCAGATTAATGGCCTAATTAATTCCCTCACAGGGAATCTTTCTATAAAGGAAGAAAGCAGATGTGCAGGTAACAACACATTTTCTGCACTGAGGTGGTGCATTTGGAGGGTCAGGACTTTGCTTTAATCTCTCTTGTAAAGCTCCAGTAATGAAACAGAGGCATTTTCACCATTATTCTGAATGCAAAGGTCTGACAAAACCAGTTGATATGGGGCCAAAAGCTTAAACAGTATTTGCAAATGAATAGGTAATACAAGCTAGAAGTGAGAAAGAGCTGTCTAGACCCACTCAGGCGATTTTTATCCAGTTCATTGCAGTAGATGCACTAGTTCACTTTTTGCTTTATAGAGAATCTGCAGAACTTAGAAAGAAACATCTAAAAGTGACAGCAAACTAGAAGTAAAGATCTCAAACACAAACTTCACTTTAGAAGAGTATTTGTATCTCGTATCCCTCATATATGTAGTGAGAAAATAGGCAAGAAAAGTGTCAGTATAAGAAACGGGACATATAATGACAGAAGTCTGAAGCTCTAGGTAACACTAAAGTAACTGGGCTTTATCCTGTTAAGATTTCCAGAAAGAGCTTCCAAAATCAGTAAGTTAAGTACGAACACATAAGACCTGATTCAAGCCCATGCAAGAGAGTATTTGTAAGGTTGTGAGGTCAGATCTTGCCTAATTCTGAAAGAAAACTAAAGGACAACAAATGGGAAATGGCCACCTTCAGATGTGGCAACTGGTCTGTCAGTGGACTACAAGACAAGAGAGTTAGAAAGAGAACTTGAGCTGTTGAACAAAAACCTGTTCAAGAGTTTACAGCAGTATTTGCTGTAGTCACAGCCAGGCTTGATATTGTCAGGAATGATGGAGGCTCCACTTCTATGGGTGCAAAGCAGGGGAAAACCTGTCTTGTGCATGTATTGCAATATAGGTCACACACACATATATGTGTATATATATATCTCTTTCACTTTAGTACCCATGAACTTTCAGGCTGCTTTGTATTTAAAGTAGAAGATTTGTAGCTCTAAAGCTATGACATGGATTATAAGGAAATTTGGTTCATTTGTGCTAAGCAGAGAATCAAAGTTGCCTTATCTCAGGCAGGAGATTAGATCAGCTTAAGTGGAACTGGACTGTTACCATCTGACTCCAACTGAATGTCTCCAGGAACACCAACAGCAACAGAATCTGTTCATTTTCTTTTGGCACGAACTAATTCACAATGTCGCAAGGAACTTAGTGCAGGTTGTGTACCCTCAGTGCTGCTTTCACAAGTCATTTTCCAGAACTTAAAGCAGGTAGTTCTTAGCAAAACATAAGCTCAACTCTCATAAATATGGAAACACTTTTAAAAGTTATTTCCCTCAATCATGTCCAGATTAAGTTCTCAAATACAATCAATTCAAATTCACAAATGTGGGGAACATTAGCTTCAGACACAGAAATCATTTAATAAATTCCAGACGTGATGTAGGACTTTAAAACAGCAAAATTCATCAGCTTGACCTAAGCAGCTAGTTGCCTGCTTGAAAACAGGAACAATTATTTCTATGTCACTCTTGACAGATGTTGCTCTCTGTTTGCCATGATCAACAGCTACTCTGCAGCCTCCGCAGGCACTGCTATCACACTGCTTCTCTACTTCTATCATTAGAATGTTTGCAGAGTCCACAGCCTGAATCTTTCTGCATCTGTGCACAAATTCATACCCATTTAACTGTATCAACTGGAAAACATATCTTCCTTCACCTACATTGGGAGTAGATAGGCAGGTCAACCAAGAAAAACAGCTGCATCATTCTTACCTGATTGGTCAAATGGATACCTAGCACTGTCCTGTCTTCCCAAGAAAGGCCTAGTGGCCTGAGATGCCTGCAGACTAGTCTGATAGAGAGATTCCAGTTCTGAGAGTTCCTGTTCTGTGTCTTGATTCCACTGTGGATGCAGATGTACTGGGATCCTGCTCAAGTCATCTCCAACTGCTCTCTGATCAGAAAGGGGTGGATTCCTCCCAGGTACAGGAAGCCATTCAGTATTCTTATTAGCCTTCTGAGAACTGTAACACCTAGTAACATTATTCACCCAACGGTCCACAGGCATAGAGGCAACCATGCTACTAGTAGCTCCATCATCCACCTGCTTCATTCCTCCATCATGACAGTGCCTTTCCAGGTAGGGTGCAGGGTCTGCTATAGTCTGTCCACCTCTTCTACATAGCTCTTCACTGTGAGAACAAATACTCTTAGAAGCAACATGTTGGGCACTAAAACCCTCCAAAGAAACTACCACATCCCTAATATCCACAGTTGAGTGTAACTTTTCAGAAGACTGGTTTTTGTTTTCTTGGTTTTGATGGATTAGCTGTCTGTGACCAGAGGATGAAGGGCTGATGAAAGATTTTTGTGGCAACTTTGGAGACTTCTCATCCTGACACACTGCAGCAATCCAGCCTTTTTCATTAGTACCTTTTCTCTGGGAGACTGCATGCATTTTCTGAAACTGCTCTGCCAAGGAGCGAACATGTCCCTTTGTACTAAAAGCCTCAGATTTACAACCTTCTCCTGTGCCATATTCATCCTGTGAGGGTAATAAAACCTCATGGCTGTTTGCTCTGGAGTACTTATTTGTTTTCTGCAAAGGATCCAAGGAGCACTGTTGTGTAGGGGATGAAATTGTAGGGGTCATTGCATGGTAGGCCCCTGAATGATAAATGCTGGGCTGCACTGGAGAGCTTGCAAGTTTGGAACAGGGGCTTTGCTGGCTGTCCTTTTCAGGAGATGCTGGTTGTGGTGGATGTGGACAGGGAAACAGTGTAGGCAAAGACCCAGAGTTTACTGTGTTAGTCTTGGATTTGTACTGAGGTGTGAGAATAGGCATTATGTCATGAACCTCTTCTAACTTGCTGCTTCTGCAGCATTCCCTATAGTCTTTTGGCCCTGTGGCTGTGGTGTCAGCAAATTCCACACTACCGTGGGCATCATTCTCAGTTCTTGCAGACCTCTCTGCCAACCCTTGCCTATAGGGAAAAGAGGGAACTTGGTCATGAAAATCAGCAGAAGCAGACTGGAAGTTTGGAGAGATCCTGTTGGATGGATTGCTTTCACAAGGGGGCAAGGAGGAAGACTCTGGATATAATGATGAGTGCAATTCATGGCAGGAAGCAGGTGGGTGGAAGAAAGAACTGGACCCAAATTCCACTTCTTTGTTGGGTTCCAGTGGTACCTCCTGGCTCAGCAGTACTTGGAGCGGGCCAGTCTGTTCACTAAAACACACAGAAGGGTAAATGATTAGCAGTAGTCATTGCTTACGTTTATTCCTAGGGTAAAGAATGTGTACTAGGTGACATTTGCCTCAACACACTTTGCTAACTGTATTCTCATGAAGACTTTGCATTAATTTAGTAGATACATACATGTTAGGCCCTGGCTTCTAACCCTTATTTTCCTACTATAACTGATCTACTAATCCATTTCATATTTTTAAGAGTATTTTGCTACAGTTAGGCTCTATATATCCTTGTACAGCACCCTAGGCACTTTAACCAGCAGTATGAGCATCTGGGTAGGTATAATTGTATGAATAGTAAAAATAACATTTATATAAAATAAAACAACTGTTTTCAACATTCACATCTTAGATATTTTTAAAAATACACTGGACACGTTCATGATCTGAACATGAACAGACTATTTCCATAAGGTCCTCTCTCTCTCTCTCTCCAGGTAACTTCATGAAGAATGATATGACAAATGGAAGGAACAGGTTGAATTTATTTCATATCATCTTTGAGGTATTTATCCAAAACGTAAAATAAAGTTCAAGCTAAGTATGTAACTATTATTTTGTAAGAATCTGTATTCTGAGTATACTTCTAAAAAACCATTTGTATTCTTTTATGTACCAGTGCAAGACAACTATATCCTTGGGTCAAACATGGCCTTGGCATTCTTCTGCATTTAGTTAGCATTTTAATTTGCAGATAGACAATGAGGTACCAAGTCCATGTGCTGGTAAGAAAATGACAGGCTACAAACATCTCCAACAGAGAACTTAAGGAAACTGTAACATCACTGCTTTGTTTCCTCCTTGAGATGCACAGAATGAAAGCTATCATATGAAGACCTGGTTGATACGTGTAGCAAAATGACCTTTCCTGTAAGCAATATCTACAATGTTACTTATATCAAAGCAAGAGTATAGAACTCTCACTGTGAATAGGTTCTTTTTATTGGCTGCAATATTAACATTTGGTTGGATACAAGTTTTTGCAAAAGTATTGTTCTTTTCACAGAGCAGCAGTGAGCAAGTTCAGCATTAACAAAATGAAGAGAAAGTTCCTTTCTTTCATTTTCTTAGAATCTGCCAAAATGCATATCTGGGGCTCTGCATTTCGCCTGTAAAAGAGGATATAATGGACCCCTGATTGACAAAAAGATCAGTCCTCATTACATATAATTCAGCTACTGCAGGAAAAGAACATTATGAACTATAGCCTGATAGGTGTGCAAATTAACTGTGCTTTACTATATAGCTGTATGTGTCATTCTAAAAAAGGGAAAAGAAAAGGGATTCTCATCTGAAATATCATCTAAGTTTCTAATAATACAACATGTTAAGAAAGGGTAGAGGGAAGAAAAGTAACAGTTCAAGAAACAGCCTAGAAATTGGATAGGGATGATCTAGTGCTAGGAGGGAATGGCATGGGAAGAAAGGATTAAGCTGCATGCTAAAGAGGGTAGGAAGAAAGGATCAGTTATAGCAGAGAGTTAATTATGCTGTAGTTAAAGTTAGTATGGAAGAAAGAATCGTGAAGAGACACTGAAGAGGCTGCTAAGCCAGGCTATAGGATGCTGGGAAGCACAGAGAGAAAATGAAGAATGATACGGCATCAGGGAGAGTAGTCAAGGTGACAGGATCAGGATCTGGATCCAAGAGTTGTACCAGTGCACCACTAGAGAAGTAGACTAGAAAGAAAAGATCAGTGTACTTGTCACTTCAAACTACAGAGCACTAAACCACACTGGTTGCAGATCCCAACATAAAAGCAATTATAGCAAGATTTTTACTGTAGCACACTCTTTATTGAGTCCTGAAACTGCTCCTAATTATAAACAATTGCATATGTCATCCTAACACACAACCCCTTTTTGGCCAGGTTATTGTCTATTATATTCTTTCCCTTGGTGCGCAAAACATCAATGCTGCCAGGCACCAACTGCTACAGTTCTGTCGTGGATCACGTTTTGAACACATGCACATTAAACTACTCTATAAAGACTATAGGGAAAAAAAAAATAGGGAGGGGGGGATTAGCTGACCATCTTATAATAGGATTTAACCTAAAGAAGAAAGGAATAGGGAGTAACACTAGGATTTGGACTATCCAGGGTAATATATATGTAGTTTGCTATTTCTTTCCAGGCTGCGCTGCTCATAGATGCAGCTCAGATCTGGGTCTAGGTGATATACTTGGACTACCTTGTAGACTGGGCCATGGTGCCGCCCTGTGGTGGGTGGCAGGTTGGCGGCGGCAGCGGCTGCGATGGCTGTTGGTGCTGCATGCGATCCTGGAGGCTCCGGGCTTTTCGGATACTGATTTGCAGCTTCTTATCGACTAGGGCTCTGCTGTGAGTGCTAGCGCTGGCATCATGCATGGCAAGTCTTAGTTTAGCTAAAATGCAAAAGAAAACATAGCAGAAAACAAACAGAAAAAAGGAATAAAATTGAAAAAGAAAAAAAAACGAAAAAAGATGCAGCAAGAACATAAAACATGGACCATGCAAATACTGCCACAAGTGTTCACAAGGATGCTATTGTTTCCATTAATGCACATTCAGCTTAGCCAGGTGTCCAAACACGTTAATTGAAACTAAACCAAAATAAAGTAAAAAAAAATAAAAATAAAAATAAATTCATGTTTTAGCCCAACTTCTCATCCCCTTCACATAGGCTCTTTCCAATCTTACCAGATTAATGCTTCATTCTGTCATCCACCCTTCTCTTATATCCTCCATATGTGGGACT